>NC_052056.1:10458586-10686086 GCF_903992535.2 Arvicola amphibius | reverse complement strand
GGAAATGCAAGCTGAACCACCAAAATTACCTTCACATATAATTTATTGTGCAAAAGTTCCTGTGAATAACTTTTGTTTTGTTTGTTTGCTTGTTTTAGACAGAGCTTAAGTAGCCCAAGATGGCCTTGAACTCCTGATCCTCTTTCCTCTATTTTCCAAGTGCTGTGATTACAACCGCGTGCCATCACGTCCAGCTCACGTCAAAAGGTTTCCACCATGTTGGATAGATGGTTCAGTGGTTAAAAGTATGCATTGCTCTTGTAGAGGACCCAATTTTGGTCCTCAGTACCTACAATGGGCAATCCACAACCTCCTGTAACTCCAGCTCCGGGGGCCCGATGCCCTGATTGTATGTATATGTGCATGTTTATGCATGCACCTCTGAGGAGGAAGGACAGAGGCCATCAGACAGGCTGACGTTATGAGTTCGAGGTGATTATGAGCTGCCTGCCGTGGGTGCTGGGAACTGAACTTAGGTTCTCAGTGATAACAGTATGTGCTCGTAACCTCTGAGCCATCTCTCCAGCCTTCTCTGTTAGAAATGGAAATTTTATAATTTGGAACTCGGTTCTTCTCTCAGTCACAGCATGTTTTAACTGATGCTTTGCAACCATATTACAGTTTGTCCTATGCTCCCACGCCTATAGCATTGTGGAATGGAACATTAAAATTCAAGAAAGAATGGGAAGAAACAAGCAAAAGAGGAACAGTGACCCTCACCCCCCCACCCACTGAGTCACTGCCCTTCCACACCAAAGAACATCTGGAAAACACCCCCACAACCCCTGGCATTTAGGAACTGATACAGCTGACCAAAGTCCATGTGATTTCCTCTGGCTCCATGGACACTGAAGGCCTTCTCCTCAAAAGTGGAAAACCTACGTTGTTTCTCCATTCCATCCTTCGTACCATCAAACGGCATGTCTTCTCGATGGCGAATTAAAATTCTCTTCCAGTTCAGTTTTCTGAGTCTGAAAAACAGGTTTTCAAAGTAGGAAATTTCAAAATAGATTTTCCACAGCACTGAGAATAGAATTTATAAGATATACTTCTCAGCATTGTGGGTGGTGGTACATGTATTTAACCCCAGCACTTGGGAGGCAGAATGCAGATCTCTGTGAATTGAAAACCTGGTTTACATACTGTGTTTCACACTAGCCAAGGGATATGGTGAGACCCTGTCTAAAAAAACAAAACAAGCAAATTATAACAAAGGGACAAAGAACAACTGACCAGTTCCAGTTCATGTTCCTGTAAATAAGGAGGTAATCTCTCGGGAGCTTATTTTCATCAGATGGTTCTGGTTATGATCCCATCTGAACACTCATTGACTGTCATCATTATGATCTTCCATTAGAATTTGATTTTTAATATTTAATTATTTTGTAGGAGGGTTCTGTGAATCTCAGGCTGGCCTCTACCTTAATATGTAGCCAAAGGTGGCACTAAACTCTGGGTTCTCACACTTCTACCTTCAAAGGGCCAAGATGTGTGACCACACCTCCATGCCTGGGATAAATGGTGCGAAGGACCGAACCCACAGCCTTGTGCATGCCAGGCAAGCGCTCTGCCAACTGAGCTACAAACTCAGCCACTGTCACACCTATTTCAAAACAATACAAATGGTTGACTCTTAAACTGCTTAAGAAACTTCTCAGAAACTAAACAGAGGAACAAGACAAGTGGTTATCCTAATCCTCAAAAAGAATTCCCGTTTCATATGACAGAAGAACAGATTCATGGACACTGATAGGTCCTAGATGGCATCGGGGGAGGGGTTTAATTTATTCAGCATGTATTACAGAGTGTGCATTGTGCTAGGTGAGGAGGGTAGTATACGTGTGTCATTATATATGACTTCTGCCTTACGATCCACTTGAGACTTAATCCCCGTGAAGATAACCCCCTGGGACATACTTATTTCTACAACTCAAGATTCATCTTTCAAATTATAAGTAATGATGTGATATCTAATATAGGTGAAGGCGCACCTTGACCAGAATTCTTCGCAAGCACTCTGTGGGCCTTCTACACACACCACACCGGGTTTCCCAGGAAGGCTAAAGCCAGATAGGGCCAGTTCCTTTGCCCACTCCAGGATGTTTTTTCTTTTGCATTTGTTGTAGATGTGATGGCTGTAGATCCAGAGTCTCGTGAAAGTGAGCTCCATGGGCTGGGCTGGGCTTTCCTTGGCAGGGGAGGGGGAGGCATCCCTGTTGACATAGTCAGAGGCATGCTCTCTAACCCAGTCTGTGGCATTCAGTACACAGACCTCTCCAAGACAGTTCTTCTGCAGGTATGCCAGCAGATCTGTGTTCAGCTGAGTCTGCTGGGATCTACTCAGTGATGCTGATCTGATGCAAGACACAAGGGGGGAAAATAAGTCAATTTTCTTAGAAAACAAAACAAAACAAACACAAGAATTGCTTTTATTTGCACATTAATTTTGACCTGCACAGTTTCTCCAACATACCTGACAGTGATTTCAGGCAAAACTGTAGGGTACTTAAAGGGAAGAAAGCAAGACAGAGAAAACATCACCTGAGAAGAGAAGGGAGAAAAATGCTATAAGCATTGTTTTAGGTCTTGCCGTGCTCCATTTCTTTCCAAAACGGAACAGAATTACCCTTGCTTCCTCAGAGAAGTCCAGGTGCATATTGATTGTAAAGTATACTTGTGATGACCGGTCCTGCATTGTCCTCTTCTCAACACAGTCTTTCAGCTCTGCTAACGCCAGCTGGTCGTTCACTATGAGCTCATTCTCACCTGGGAACATACTGGCCAGGAGGTCTAACTCAGAGAGCTGGGCCTCTGCCTGTTCTAGCTCAACCATGCTGAGACATCTGCAAGCTCCTAAGGAGTTACGAAAGAGAAAGGATTTATGCACAGTCTTGGGAAAATTCAATAGAGCCCATGGGCATTTCCTTTAAAAATACTTAATTCCTTCATAAAAATAAAAAAGTAGCCCAAGTCTTTTCCTCTTCCATGTATTCTATTCTAATATATGAAAATTCTACTTCCATATGTTGTATTTTAGTCTACTGTCATGTACATGCTAAAGATCAAAACAATGAGGCAGTGCTAGACACAGCTTAGTAATTAGTAGTTAGGAGTGATCCTGCTGCCCCAGGGTTTGGTCCCTAGAAACCATGTCACATGGCTCACAATGGCTTGTAACTCCAGTTCCTGGGACTCCTATGCCCTCCTTGAGTACCTGCAGACACATGGCATTCTGTGACACAAACGCATACAATTTTTTTTTTAATTAAGTAAGAGACAATCCATTGAAATCCACAAAAATCTATGCAGTAAATTTCTGGTTACAACAATGGCCATTCTCATAGAAGAAAACAAACTATGTAGTCAAAAAGCCAGAAGATACATCTAGAGGAGTGACTGTGACCAGTCACACTGGAATCAGGATGAACTAAATAAGAGAGTAGTAAGTATTTTGAAAACTCCCGGTTGTGAGTTTCTCCGCCTATGCAATAAGCCAAATTCAGGCAAATTAATAATTAAAAAGTTTAATAAACAGACATTTCTGGCTCAAGACTTAAGCGACTGCTGTAAAAAGGTAAATGAAAATGTGAATTTCCTCAATGGGGACACTTTTCCATTTTTAGAAAGGGTCTCCCAGGATAGCCTACAATTCAGAGACCCGCCTCCTTTGCCTCCCAACTGCGGGTCCTCGCTGGACGATTTAAGGAGGTCGACCAAAGAGCGGGTCCCAACGCGTTAACACAGCTGTCACGCAAGCAGGCACAGTGACACTGATTGGGCAGCCGCAGATTGTGGGCGGGGCCAGGAAACACCGAGTTCGATTCTGGCCAATGAGGGGGAAGGCTGCTTCCTCGGTCGCCCGTTCCAGCCCCCCCTCCACCCGTGGGGAGATGCTTAGTTCCGCTTAGCAGGAGCACCCGGTGCCACACTCACCCAGAGTCGAGACTGCCGCACGGCCGACACCCCGTGGCTGGAGGCACCCGCAGCTCAGGTCTCTCCCCCAGAGAGACTAAAGAGAACGGTGCGACCTTTGAACCCTTCCTGAGGGAAGCCAGGACAGCTCTGCGGGCAGGCGCCTGCGCGTGAAGACGCAAGTCCCGGAAGCAGGAAGTTTCTGGCTTCTTTCTTAGTTTGATGTCTGGGGGCAGCAAAGGGATACTTTGACTCCCCAGATGCTTCATGGTCCGGGTTTTTATTCTTAACACTTTTCCAGACCGGACTCATTGCCTTAGGGCGCTGGGGCTGTGGCAGTGCTCCTGGACCAACAAGGGACGTCGGCCAGCAAGCACCAGAACAAATGCTGATCAGAGCGAGCCAGGATTCTTGCTAATGCCCGAGAGTCTAGAGCAGAAACGTTCAGTAGCGTACACAGGGAAGACAGTATTGTCATCCTCTTTTCGTTACGTGACCCGTCCCTGCTCCAACGAGATTTTCTCTGAAGCTAAGCAAATTTTACAGCCGCCAAGGTTGCAGGTTTCTACTTAGAACCTGAGCCTTTAGCAAACAGTTTGGTGTATGCTAAGGGGATATCGGTGGTGGTCACTTCTCAAGAGAGGTTTGCTTTTCCAGAAAAGGGGGAAATTCCAGGCTTACAGAAGCGTTTAGTAGTTGAATTTCAACTATGTTAAAAGCAAAACTCGGACGTAGTCTGTTTTCTTACTCTTAACAACTCTTTTCTAAGTAAGGGCTGGAAAACAGTTCATAATCTCTAAGAAATAAAGACCACCATTCCGACTGACTTTTCCAGAAAACAGTTAATGGTCTCTAAGAAACAGAGACTACCATTTCAGCTGACATTCCCAGACAAGGCAAACTTTACTCTTGCACACTCTCAGAAGAACAAACACAGATGGGAGGTGCATGTGGTTTTTATCTAACTCACGTGATGACTGTCTTTCTTTCCCATTGAATGGGGTCCTACTTCATAATCTTAATTCAGATAATCTGAAAACAACTGACACATAGAAAATGAAGAAGGAAGGGAAAGGGGGTCCCACTACTCCAGGTGATCAAATTACTGGAATAGAGCAGCTAGCCTTCATGTAAAGAAAACTTTAAATGGGTGGACAGAGGAGTGTAAAACATTGTCTAAAAGTCTTACAAGGTGGGGGATATAAAACGATTTGAATTCCTTGTTCAAAACACAAGAAGCACATTTGATGTTTCTTCCAGTAGGCTTTTAATCCTATGAAAATGAAGCTCGTTGCTGTTCTGCTTTCTTCAGGAGCTTTGCGGTAGTGTTTAATGGAGCCAACATAGGTCCACTGGAGCAATTTTTATCTGTGCACATGTGCACAGATGGGATTAAGCAGTGGTGTCAAGAATTACAAATTCTGGGTTTGTAGAACCTTCCTGTTTGTGGTGATTCTTGTCTCTGAACCACCCAACAGTAAAGCAGTAGAGATGTGGCCATGTGGATTGAGGTTGACTGTCCTGGTTTGTAACCAAGCTGGGAAGCAAATGAACAAAAGAAGTAAAAAAAGGAGGGACATAATTGGTCCTAGGTACAGTGAAAGTTTATTGTAGATTTAAAAAAAAAAAAAAGGCCAGAGGCAGAGCCTTCTGTGAGAGTCCAGAGTGAACATGACCATGAGCAGGGCTATGTGAGGAGAGAAGGAGGAGAGAGGGGACAGAAGAGGCCAACCAAGAAGGATGGCTGAACCAAGAGACTGGCATAGCCGAAATAGCTGAGTTATGCAGGGGCCAGAGGTGGGGTTGGGGTAAAGCCCAATGCCTGAGCTGGAAAGTTAAGGGTAGGGGGTGGGGTATGCCAGCCAGAAGGGCCCTGAAACTGGTAAAGACTGAGGGATGCTAGGAGAACCTAGTGGCCAGCATCTGCTTTGAATGTCAATGGGAACCTTAACCACTTGTCCCTGAAGAACTCTCAATTTATAATCCATATTAATAAAAGGACAGTGAAGGGTGCTCCAGTGCTAAGATATTTTTAAAAGATTTTCTTCCTTATCCAACTATATGCAACACACTTTTCTTTATATGTATTTTCTTCATTTTAGAAATGGCTTGTAAACATTTGTCATTCATTGGTAGTAGATGTCATCGGTAATTTCAGAACAGCAACAAAACCCACAAAGATAACGCTTCATAGCAGCTCTCTAGCTCCATCTTGGAGGAGGTGTGGAGAGAGGAATCACCTTCGCAGCCATCCCACCCCACCCCACCCCACCCTTAGCAATGCCCCAAGTGAAACTAGCAGCTGCTATCTAGTAGGAAATGCTATTCTGCCTGGTGGTGGTGGAGCACACCTTTAATTTCAGCACTCAGGAGACAGAGGCAGGTGGATCTCTCTGAGTTCACGGCCAGACTAGTCTACAGAGCTAGTTCCAAGACAGCTAGCACTGTTATACAGAGAAGCCCTGTCTCAAAAAACAAAAACAAAAAAACAAATGCAAGCTCTGCCAGTAGCTTAGGCTTGTTTCTAACTAGCTCGTATAACTTAAAGTAACCCATATCTTTCTATGTTCTTTTATGTGGCTTGGTTACCATTATTCTGTAGTAGAAGCCCATGCTGCTTCTACTGCATCTCCTGGTATCTCTGCCCCTTTTCCTTCTATCATCCTCTGTGCCTGGAAATCCTGCCTAGCTATTGGCCATTCAGCTTTCTATTAAACCAGTAAGTGCACAAAAAGATTATTCCACAACAACCTATTACTATCTCGCTATTAATAGGTTTTGAACACCACCACCTCCATAATAAGTTCCTTTGCTGATTGAGCAAGCCTGAGCAAGCTGAGTTGAAAAAGTATAACAACAGGTATATTGAGGAGAGCAACTCCTGGGCAGGTTCTCCAGCTCCAGAGATAAGAGGCCTAGGAAGTTGTACACCTGAACTAAAGCAGGGAGATTTTATAGGTTGTAGGTTAGGGGTGATGACTTGTCCACTACAAGCTGAGCTTGTGTCCAAGTATGGTCAAAAGCTGACCACTTAGGTGGGGACTCATGTGGCTGTTAACATCAGGAAAGGAAGCTGAAATAGCTGCCAAGAATGAGGAGCTGGGCTTTTTGGTGCCTTTCCTTGTTCAGAGACTCTAAGCAGGCAGGGTTTGGAGAGAGAGAAAGAGAGAAATGGGGTTTTCTGGACCATACAGGAACAAGCTGGAGGCTTGAAGTAGACAGTTATGATTGCCTATCACTATGACCACCTTGCAAACAAGGCTTTGTTTCAGGAGATTACTGTGGGATGTTTTACTCTTTTGACTTTTCTGGGGGGTCCACCACCCAGCTCCCAAATAAATCACACAGTGGCTTACTCTTAGTTATGAACGCCTGGCCTTAGCGTGGTTTGTTGCTAGCCAACTTTTCTTCTGTTATTCTGACTACCTTTTTCCTCTGGCTTTTATCTATCTTCTGTATATCTTTCCTTCTTACTCCGTGGGTAACTGATATCCTCATCTTTCTCCACTCAGCTCATTTCTCCTTCTATTTATACTCTCTGCCTACTAATCCCACCTATCTTTGCTCCTGCTTTGCTATGGGCCATTCAGCTCTTTATTAGGACCATCAGGTATTTTAGACAGGCAAAGAATCACAGCTCCACAGTTAATCAAATACAGCATAACAAAAGTAACACACCTTAAAATAATATTACCCCAACAGGGGATTTTTATAACTAACTTGTTATGCTTAACCTTCTTCTTCTATAACCCCACCAATCTGCCTGCCAAATTGCTCGTTTGGAAACTCCCTATTTCTGAACTAGAAAAACCTTGTCTTTCTCATGTCCAGTTCTGACCTCTCAAACCCCACCTTAGAGGGAGGCAGCCTATATACATGAATAAAAAGGCTTGCTTTAATTGGCTATTTTGATTTGGGTCAGTGGTCTCTCTCCTCAAATCTTTGGGACTAAAACAATGATCTAGGTGTGAGGTCCAAAGGAAACTCCACTTCCTCAAACTCCAAGAAGCAGAAATGAGCTTAATTTTATCTATTTCTGGTGATTAAATAAAATGCCAGTATTCCTCAGAAACTTATGAAGCCGGTTCCCCTCACAAAAAGGAGTTATTTCCCTGACCTCTGGCAGAAGGGATGTACGGCTGCCTGTATAGCATATCAAGATCAAGCTCATGTGGCGCCCTCTCTCTCTCTCTCTCTCTCTCTCTCTCTCTCTCTCTCTCTCTCTCTCTCTCCCCCTCCCTACTTCTGCTTCTCTCACTATGTTTTCTCTGTTCTCTACCTTCTGCTCTTCTCCCTGAACTCAAAGATAGCCTTGGCCATGTCCATGCTGACCATGTTATCTACTTTTCCTCTCTGTTCTGGATTCTTCCAGATGCCTCTGGCTGTTCTCGCTCTCATATCTATCTACAATTAAAAATCTTTCCCTTAACTATATCATGGAGGAGCGGTCATGTCTTCAATTTATGCACTAGGAATCATCATGAATATTTTGTATCAGTGTCGTCACAGCTTATGAAAAGTAAATTGCAGGACTGGAGAAATGACTCAGCAGTTAAGAGCACTGGCTGCTCTTCCAGAGGAACCAGGTTCAATCCCCAGCACCCACACAGAAGCTTGGAACTGTCTGTAACTCCACTTCCAGGGGATCTGACACTGTCACACAGATATACATGCAGGCAAGACACCAATACACATGAAATAAAAATAAATTAAAAAGAAAAATAGATTGCATAATGTCAACAGTTCTCTGAAAATACAGAAGCATAGAGTTCAATGCTTTTTTACTTTTTAGCTAAAAATGAAACAGCCATATTAAATGTGTATTTGCTTTGTTTTGACAACTGTACACATCTGTGTTACTCATAGTCTATTAGGGTCACCTCCCAAAATTCCTATATTTTCTTTCTTAGTTCTCACTCTTCTCTAAGAGGAACTGCTGCTCCCTCACACACTTTGTGTGATCTAGAACTTAATACGGTCAGACCAAACAATAAGTGCATTTTTCTTTCCATATACTGGTTTACAGTTATTTATATTTCTACTTTCACTTCTGTTTCTTCAGTATTATGTTTTAATTTTATTTATTTTTTGATCATGTACTTGGATGGCATGGATGTGTACCATGGCTCGAGTATGGAGGTCAGAATACAAACTGAAGGAGTTGGTTCTTTCCTGAATTTTAGACTCAGGTCATGAGGCTTAGCAAGAAGTTCTATAACCCTTTGAGCCATCTTGGGGCCCCAGCATAATACTGTAAAGAGTTATCAGTGTTGTTTGCTTTTATTTTCTATTTTTGTTTTTAAATGGTGCTATATATCCAATTCAGGACCTGGTACATGCTGAACAAATGCTCTCCTGCCTAGCCACAATTCCATTCATTTTCTATTTTTTTTGTTTTTTTTTTTTTTTTTTTTTTTTTTTTTTTTTTTTTTTTTTTTTTTTGAGAAAAGGTTTCTCTGTGTAGCTTTGGAGCCTGTCCTGGAACTCTCTGTAGGCCAGGCTGGCCTCGAACTCACAGAGATCTGTCTGCTTTTGTCTCCCGAGTGCTGATATTAAATGCATGCTCCACCACCACCCAGTTTATGTGAATATTCTTAAACAGCATTTTGTTGAAACGTATAATGAATACAGTTCCTCAATATTTAAGAAGCACTAGCATACTAGATACTTAGATACTAAAATTATAAACGAAAATGTATATCCTTCCCCATATCACATATGTATGTGTACGTATATACACACACTTCATCTGTATATATATGGAAACATACTAAATGTGTCGAAATGAAGGTTAATTGGCAGAGATAGAAAATAAAATATGAGGGGCTGGAGAGATGGCTCAGAGGTTAAGAGCATTGCCTGCTCTACCAAAGGTCTTGAGTTCAATTCCCAGCAACCATATGGTGGCTCACAACCATCTGAAATGGGGTCTGGTGCCCTTTTCTGTCCTGCAGGCATACATACAGACAAAATATTGTATGCATAATAAATAAATATTTTTTTAAAAAGAAAATAAGATATGATATGAGAGCAAAACAGAAAAACTAAATTTTGCAGGCTAAGGGTTCTGCTTGCAGTTAAGACTGTTAAGAATAAGTTCCTGTTGGCCCTGTGCAGGTTAAGGTTTCTGCCTGTAGTTCAAAAATAAATTCCACAAAAACAGAAACAAAGGGCCAGGCGGTGGTGGCACAAGGGAGGCAGAGGCAGGACACCCCATTCAGCCTGAGGATTTGTGGAGACAGGATCTTGCCCACTTCAGTCCGAGTATTCAGTAGAGATAAAAAGTCTCTCTAGTGGCCGGCTGCACTGCTTCTCTGATCTTTCAGCTTTTACCCCTTAATATCTGACTCTGGATTTTTATTATTAAAATGATACAGATGACTAATGTTTAAATATTTCACTTATAATCTGTTAGGTCTCAAGAAGTCCATATATCCAGAAATGAGTTACAGGTGAACTATAGAAGAATTTCTGATAGATAAGAGCTCCAGCATCCTTTGGAAATGTAAGGTTGTCCCTCCCCAAAAGGACTCATTTCCCTTACCTCTGGCCGAAGGGACATATGATTCTCTATTAGCACACACTTTTTGGTTGCAAGCATATCAAAGTACATGTTAACCTCCAGGCTCTCTCAACCGCCATTGATAAGTAGCTATTATACGTCTCAAAGCTCTCACACCGGCCTCCTGTCCCTTCTCACCTCAGATCCCAACTCTCGACTCTTGGCTCCGGCACCCCTGCCCCTGCCTACTCTGGCTATGTTTTATCTTGCTATCCCTACTATTCTCTCCTACCCCCCTGCTTCTCTAATCCTTCCCAGGTCCAGCCTACTTCTTTTTATCTCTGCTCTAGAATCTTCCAGATGCCTTTGAAGGTTTTCTCCCAATAAAACCTTCCCCTAATGGATCAGTAGTTTCCTTACCTGCCCTTGCACACAATCAACTGTTCTTTTCTCGGGTTTTGCTACTGACACCCGCATGTAATAGCCCCACTGGTTACAGTCTATTGAGGTCTGTTTAATTCTTGTTACAGAAGACGTGGCACAAAGTGCACACTTACTATTTCTCATCAACGAACATAAGTATTCCAAAGAGTTTACATCCCGACATTCCCTCCAATTCCTTTCAGTTTTGGTTTATGATACAAGGTGAGGCAGAGTTCAGAAAGGTCATCAAGTTTGAGGACTGTCCTGGCTTCTTAGAAATGTCTTGTATCAAATAATAATAATAATAGAGATGTGGTGATGATAATAATCCCTCTTAAGCCTCGGGAGATGGCTTAGTGGGGAAACGGTGTTTGCCACCACACCTGAGGTCGCCCTGGAAGTTACACAATGGCGCAAAGCCAACTCCAGAAAGTTGTCCTTTGACCGGCAGACAGACAGTCATACTCAAAAGAAATACACCTTCTTTATTTGCTAATTATTACTTTTTGTTTTTTCAAGGCAGGGATTTTCTGTGTCCTTTTTCTCTGTGGACCAGGCTAGCCTGTAACTCAGAGATCGTCTCTATGCCTTTGTCTCCTGAGTTCTGGGGTTAGAGCTGTGCGCCTTTACGCCGGGCAAATCCAGTCTTAAAAAAGATTCACTGTTGCTGCTTACCATTTTAATTTGCTCAGGGTGCGGAAAGGCTATTGCAAGGCAATTTACGAGCTCATTTTTAGAAGCGCGAAGGACAGATTTAAGGGAAATGAGAGGCTTCTGCAGGTTGCTCTCGGCCACCCTGCAGAAGCAACGCATTTAAGAGAAGAAACCATCCACCTGACACCGCTCTCTAGGAGGATTTAAACCACCCGACAGTCGATCACCCTCAGCCTCGACGGGCAGTCCGCGCAGGCTCGGAGCCGGGGCGTCGGAAACGCACCCCCGGGCCGAGCCATTTCCCACAAGGCCGCGTTCCGGAAGCCGCGGGTCCTGAAGCGTGACTGGCTCGGTGGGGTAGCTCTCTCTTCGTCACCAGGAGGAAGCCGAGCTGGCTGCCGGCTCCCGGCCCGTCGCCGAAGGCAGTTATGGGGGCCGTGCTCCCGGGTGAGTACGGGCGGCCCCCGCTCGCCCGCCTTCCCGCCCCGCCGCTCTCCGCTCCCCGGCCGGCCGGCCGGCGCCGCGGCGCCATTGGCTGCGGGTGCTGTCAGTCCCCGGGGGCGGCGGGGGACTCGCGGGGCCCGCGTCCCCGGCTTGTGCGGCCAGCCTGCCCCGTGGTCTCCGAGCAGTTGGAGGGGCCGGCGGGCGCCGGGAACCGGGCTGGCTGGGCGGCTGGCCTGCGAGCTCCGGCCAGCGCCCGGTGACAGCATGCGGATTGGAAGCGCGCTCGGCTCTGTCACCTGTGGGTGACAGCCGACGTCCAAACGCGAGAGCCACGTTTCGGGGAGACCTGCTGACGAGGTTCTCCACACGCCTTTGCGGCGGCGCCGCACAGGCAGAGGAAGACCGGGAGGGCAGGGGAGGAGAGCAGCCGGCTTAACATGCGAGGGGACAAGAGGAGTTTTGATTTCAGCGTAGCATGGAGTCGCGAGCGAATGAATGGGTCCAAGAGGCCCATTCTTATCTGAAAACTCACCCGACAGAACATTCATGTTTTATAGCACCCCTTCCCACGACCCGTCAGTTGCCCTCTTAGCTGTCAGAATTTTAATGTGTGCCCTTCAGTAGCATCGACTGACTCCTCGGGTCCACTCCTTGCCCTAATTAAAATTTGCCTTTCAAGTTTGCCTTTGCTGACTCAAAGGAAAAGGCAGGCAGTCCTTCAACCAGATTTTCTGGTGCTGTTTTCACAACTGTAGGCCTTTGACTTAATTGTCTACCTGCGTCCTTCCCACCTGCAGTTGTGCCTTCTTTTTTCAGGCGCTCTTCGTGTTTTGTCATATGTGTGCCTGTTTTTTGAGACAGTCTCAGTCGGTGTGTAACTCTGGCTGGCCAGGAACTTTCTAACCGCCAGCTTTGCCGTAGCAGTGCTGGGTTTAAAGGAGTGTGCCGTCGTGCCCAGGCTCTGGTACTGTGATGTATTAACGTAGGAAGTTTTTCTTGAGGACCCACTATGTACTGACAGTCTGCTGTAGGCATAGAAATACTGCCCAGAATCAGTTCTTTCTCCTCAAGTTCCAGATTGCAAAGAGAAAAACAGCATGTTTAGATTGTAGATTTGAAAAGCAATTTACTGCATGCAGTAGAGAAACAGGTAAAGGAACAAAGGATAATGCGTGTTTTCTTCCTTCTTTCCCTCCGTCCTTCTTCCCTCCTTCCCTCCTTCCCTGTTTCCCTCCCTCCCTCCCTTCCTCCCTCCCTCCCTCCCATGTTTTGTTTTTCGAGACAGGTTTCTCTGTAGCTTTGCAGCCTGTCCTAGAACTTGCTCTGTAGACTAGGCTGGCCTCAAACTCAGAGATCACCTGCCTCTGCCTCCCAAGTGCTGGGATCAAAGGCTGCGGCACCAGGCCTGGCACTAATGCACGTTTTCTTAAAGCTTCATTGAAGTGGAGAGGGAGGATTTGTTAGGATGTGGCCTGAGGGAGAAAGCGTCTTAGGTATCAGGCAGAAGTGGGCCAAGGAAGCACTGAAGAGATGATCTTGGTTGAAAGAGTTGTGCTCTCAGAACCAAAGAATGGAATTGTAGCGGCAGCTCCATTTTTGTTTCGGAATTTCTTCTTTCAGTGAATATCTTCATTTAAAAGATTATTGCGGAAATCAGATATGATGGTTTTGGAAGGGCACTGTCTAATTAGAATACGTTAACTGTTTATATTGATTCATTAACTGTTTATATTGAGGAGTTATGAGTGGCAGGACTGCTAGTGCTTTGGAGCCAAATTAAAAGGGATAAGCCCCAGAGTATGAACTTGGACCTTTAGCTTTTTAATGAGTTCACTAGAGTAACATGATACAAATTGCATTTTTTTGAAGATGAATCTTATTCTAATGTAGTACAGATTAGAGGGGGGTTAGTTTGGAGGTGAGAACTTGGATACTATTTATTTTTCTAAAATAGGACTGTATTTTTACAGCACTACATGCTTTGTGTTCCTTTATTATGTTTTTATATTTATGGCAGAGTCTTATCAATCCCAGGGTGGCGTCAGACTCAGTGTGTAGTAATTGAAGATGACGCTGAATTCTTGACACCCCTGTCTGCACCTTCTGAATACCAGGATCACTGGTGCCTCACTCTACCTGGCTTGTGTGGTGCTGCAGCCTGAGCCAGAGCGCTTTGTGGTGGCGAGCATCCTGTGTGGTGCTGGAGTCAGGTAGATCTCTTGAGTTCGAGGCCAGCCTGGTCTATAGGGCAAGTTCCAGGACAGCCAGGGCTACACACAGAAACCCTGTCACAAAAAAACCAAAAAAATTTATTAAAAGTTTGATGGTAGTTCCTTCCCCTCTGAGGAGTGAATGGGGGGTGGAGCGGGGGATTAGGTGGAATGGATGGGAGGAGGGGAGGAAGTAGGAACTGGGATTGGCATGTGAATGAAAGATGATAGTTTGTTTGAAAATATGTGTGTGTGTGTGTGTGTGTGTGTGTGTGTGTGTGTGTGTGTGTGATGGTGCATCCGTGGTGTTCCTGACTTGTAAGGTGCGATAGGTATGCAAAGCATTAAATGTGGCTTCTAACCATAGAAATCTTTCTTTTGTTTTTGTCAAGCCGGGTTTATCTTGTTCTCTAGATTGTAATTTTGTGTCAGTGAGCCATCCATGAAGTGCCAACATGGGAAAGAAACGAACAAAGGGGAAAAATGTTCCAGCTAAGGCTTCCTCAGAATCTCCAGGTATATTTTACCTTTTGTTGTTAAAGCCTGTTACTATACCTAAATGAATTTTCTGTTAGATTTATTTTTATGTATTCTGTGTAGGCAGAGTTTCTCTGTGTCTCTGTAGCTCTCCCAAATAACCATTCAGAGACTTATTAAATATAAATGCTCGGCCAATAACTCAGACTTCTTACTAAATAACTAAATAACTAAATAACCCATATTTCTTATCTGCATTCTGCCACATTGCTCAATACCTTTTCTCAGTATGACAAATTCTTCTCCTCCTCTCCTTGTCTCCTTCCGACTCTGAGAGACTTCTCTCCTTCACTCCTTTTTTTCCTGCAAATCCTGCCTAACCTCTACCTGTCCAGCTATTGGCCAGTCAACTTCTTTCTTAACCCATATTAAGTCACAGTAACACATATTCACACAGTGTAAAGGAATGTTTCACAGTACTGGGTGTTTTCCTTATATGCATGTCTGCACTGTGTGCATGCAGTGCTTTCAGAGGCCAGAAGAGGCCATCATATTCCCTGTATTAGCTGGTTCTGAGCCACTATGTAGGTGCTAGGACTCAAACCCAAGCCTCTTAGAAGAGTAGCCATTGCTCTTCTGATCATCTCTCCAGCCCCTAGATGATATTTACGTGATGTATATATTATTATGTATTTAGGGTTTTGCTATTTCTTTTAAAATTTTACTGCTTGTAGTCTGTACACCATGTGTGTGCAGTACTTTTAAAGGCCAGAAGAGGGCATCAGAGCCTCTGGAATTGGAGATAGTGGATGCCATGTTTGTAAAGGCCAGAAGAGGGCGTCAGAGCCTCTAGAATTATAGATAGTGGATGCCATGTTTGGTGCTGGGATTGTAACCACAGGGCCTTTCGAAGGGTAACACGTATTCTGAACCACTGACCCGTCTTTCCAACCCTATTTACTTCTTTTTTAAAAAAATTTATGTGTAATAGGTCTTTTTACTGCATGTATGCTTTATGCATCACATCTGGGGAGTGCCTGTGGAGGGCAAAAGAGAGCACTGGATGCTAGGAAGCTGGAGTTAGACATATTTGTGAAGTATCATGTTGCTGCTGGGGTTGGAAACAGGTCCTCTAGATAGGGTTTCTCTGTGTAACAGTCCTGGCTGTCCTGGAACTTGCTTTGTAGACCATGCTGGCCTCAAACTCATTGAAGTCTGCCTGCCTTTGCTTCCCAAGTGCTGGGATTAAAGGAGCGTGCCACCACTGCACAGCTTGCTTGATTAGTTTCTAAGACTCTAGTTTCCATCAAACAATGCAAACCCTTCATCCCAAAGTCCATCATTGACTTGTCCTAACTTGATTTCCATTCACAAGCCAGCTGTCAGTTTTGTATTGTGTATGACTTCACCATTTAGGGAGATAGGATACATTTTAGTCTTTTCAGTTTGCCTTATTTATTAATTTATTTGAGACGGGGTCTTTATATATAGTTTTTGCTGGCCTAGAATTCCATGTATAGACTAGACTGGCCTAAACTTACCAGAACTCTACTGTCTCTGTCTTTTCAGTGCTGGAGTTAAAAGGTGTGCACCCCCAGCCTGATTGCTTTTTACTATTTGATGACATAGTTTTCAGTGTGGTGTATGAGGTGAAAATACCTGACTCCAGATTCTGGCATAGTCATTCAGTAGTTACTTGCTCTTACATACTTAATTTTTTTCATTTGTCATTAGGAATAATAGTGTCTTCCTTCTAGGTAATTATGAGGATTAAATGAGATCAGTATATGTAAAACAGTTTATAGGATATATTTAATCAGTATCAGAGACTTTTGTAGTGTACAGGCGAGCAGGCCTGCTTTTCGTCCTGCCCAGCTTCTACATGGCTAGCTTTACACCCGAAATAACAACACACAAATTGTATTCTTTTAAACACTGCTTGGCCCATTAGCTCTGGCCTCTTACTGGCTAACTCTCACATCTTGATTAACCCATTTCTCTTAATGTGTGTAGCACCACGAGGTGGTGGCTTATCAGGAAAGATCCTAACCTGCATCTGTCTTGGGTCGGAGAATCATGGTGACTGACTCACTTCCCTTCTTCCCAGCATTCTGTTCTATTTACTCCACCCACCTATGTTCTGACCTATCAGGCCAAGCAGCTTTCTTTATTAATTAACCAATGAAAGCAACAGATAGAAGACCCTCCCACATCAGACTTTGATTACTGTAATATCCTTTAGTTCTTGGCCTTATCTACTTCTTGAAATTTTTGTGTCATTAGACTTTCCTTCTGTGTCAGATAGTCAGTTTGGGAAATTCTAATGCTTGCTTTATGTTTCTGCTCCTGATGGAATGAGCTTCCCAAAAAGGAAGAGGTGTGACTTGGTTACTTTTAGGTTCTCAGAGAACTAGGCTAGTGTCTGGTCTGTAATGGGATGTTACAGTATGAGTGAAGAACCTCTTTTCCCTGTCCTTCAAAATTTAAAAAAAAAGATATGAAAATAACCAGACAAATGGAAATGAATTTACAGATGTGATTATATTTAGGGCATCACGGCAAAATTTCTGTCCTTGAGAGATGGCTCAATTGGTTCAGAGTGCCTGCTCTTCAGTCATAAGGACTGGAGTTTGGATTGCAGCACCAATATAATAAATCAGGTCGCCCACAGATGCTCCAAGAGATCAGCACTTCCCTGGCCTCTGGGCTCGCTTTGCATGCACACCCTCCTGTGCACGGTCACACACATACACAGAAAAAAAAAAAAATAAGTCCTAGAAAATCCACTTCAAATTTGTGAAAACTTTTTCTCAGGAGAGTTTGGGTGTAGTTCAGTGGTAGTGTCTCTGTCCACTGTGTGAGGTCCTAGCCCTTCCTGTGTACCACAAAGGAGAAAGGAGATCGGAAAGTGCCGCTCATGGTTGTCATAGTGGTTCCCTTGGGAACCTAGAGCTCAGATGATAGCGCCCGCCCGCCCTGACTTAGCACCACTGCCACTGCTCACAGTCGTGTATATTCAAATGCCCGTCAGGGTGGTGAGTGCTCTGAGAGTCTGAAGCTCAGCTGTAGAGTTAATTTAATGTTGAAACTTGTATACGTTCAGTATTAACAAGAAGGCTAGTTTGATCTTATGTATTGCTCCCCCTCCCCTTTTTTTCCATAGAAACAATGTGCAGACACCTTAGAAAAGGGTTGGAACAAGGTAATTTGAAGAAAGCTTTAGTGAATGTGGAGTGGAATATCTGCCAAGACTGTAAGACTGACAATAAAGTGAAAGATGAGCCCGAGGAAGAAGCGGAAGACCCTTCAGTTTGGCTGTGTCTTAAATGTGGCCACCAGGTACGTTTGAATTCTAATAAACGTGAGATTGTAGGTAGCACTGAGTTTGCTTTAGTAGGTCTTATGTAAAGACAGTCTGGCTGGCTGATGGCAGCGGGCACAGGTTATGATCTCAGGCCAGCTGAATCTGAGACTAAACTTTTTCCTATGTTGGTATTTTGGGAGGGTTCTTTCAGGTACCATGGTTGCAGCAGTGAGGGAGCAGGAATAGGCAGAGAGAGATTAAGAAACAGTCCCAGGAGGGCATTTGTATGTTGAACTCTTGGGATGTGCCCTGAATAGAGGAGAGGGTCTAGGCCTTTGTGCCCATGCAGAACAGGCCCTGGTCCTGGAGAGAAATTATAGTCTTCATCAAGGCAGCTCTGTAGTTGGACCTTCTCTTCAGGAACACCAGCTCTCCAATAACAAGGAGACTTATTATTAATTATAAACAGTAACAGCTTGCTCCCTCTGCATCTCCTTGACCTCTGCCTTTCTTCTCCCCAGCGTTCTCTCTGCCCTGGAAATCCTAGTTATTGGCCGTTTAGCTTTTTATCGAATCACTCAGAATTACATTTCTTCATAGTGTACAAAAAGATTATTTCACAACACAGCTCCCTTCCATTGAGGATAACTCTGGGGTGGGTGGGTTGGGTTGCTACCATCATCAAACTACATTTCAGGCATCTAGAGAGTGAGTACTTTGGTCTTATGGCCTGATCAGGAATCTGGTAGGTACTTCTCTGTAAACAGACTGTTACTTTTGTTTCCTGGCTGCCCAGACCCAAATTATCAACAGAAACTATATTAATTACAGCACTGTTTGGTTGATGGCTCAGGCATATTTCTAGCTAGCTCCTACATCTTAAATTAACCCATTTCTATTAGTCTATGTATTGCCATGTGGCTGTGGTGTTACCTCATTTTCTACATGTCTTGTTTCCTCAGGGGCTGGCTGGTGTCTGACCTGACACTGCCTTCTTTTTCTCTGTCTCTGCTTGGATTTCCCACCTGACTTTACTCTGCTAAATCATTGGCCAAAACAACTATATTCATTAGCCAATAAAAGCAACACATATACAGAAGGACCTCCCACATCACATCTCAATGTCTACTATATATCATCCTGAATTATAGATAGTGGATGATATGGTCATGGTATTAAAGTTCAGACCCTTGGTTATCTGAGACAGAGACTTGATATGTAGCTCTGGCTAGCTTGGAACTCACTTTCCTGGAACTCAGTATGCAGGCCAGGCTTGCCTTGAACTCACAGATCCACCAGCCTTGGCCTTTTCAGTGCTAAGATAAAAGGCCATGCTCAACTGATGGCAAGTCTTTGTTAGGAAACTGGACTCCTGGTCAGTCGTACCATGAAAACCACAAGATGAGACAGACAACCAATTATTTTAATTTTTGTTTGTTTTTGTTTTTTCAAGACAAAGATTTTCTGTGTAGCCCTAGCTATCCTGGAACTTGAACTGTCATAGATAACTTGCCTTTTCCTCCAAGTGCTGGTATCAAAGATGTGCACCTGACTTTTGCTCCATTTTTTAAAATAAAAATATTTTTAAAATAAAAAATTAAGATCTTATTTATTTATTTATTTATTTATTTATGTTTTTTGGGACAAGGTTTCTCTGTGTAGCTTTGGAGCTTGTTCTGACACTCGCTCTGTAGACCAGGCTGGCCACAAACTCACAGAGATCCACCAGCCTCTGCCTCCTGAGGGTGCAGTTAACGGGAGGTGGTGTTAGCACTTTAGAGAACAGCTCACTTTTTTGAGTTGAACAGCACGTAAAAAGACTGTTACATCAAGAACGGTAAGCTGGAAAGTGTGCATGGGACGGAAGCAGCTGAGGAGAAAGAACTTTCTGGTGGCTCTTATGGAGTCCACAGCAGATCTGATGTATGTGGGTTTGATGGAGGGTGTGGGTTAGTGTGGTGGGAACAGAACCAGGGTCTTGTTGCACAAGGTAAACATACTACCCCTGTGTTCATGTGGTGTAATAGGGACAGGAAGAGAACAATTACTTGGAAAGAAGATTAATTTTAGTGCTAAAATGCACTTTTCCTTGAATATCCTCAGTTTCCTGTGGATATTTGAGTTTCAAAAACAACTCTGTAGACTCTACTTTTTTTTTTTTTTTTTTCTGAGACAGGGTTTCTTTGTGTAACAGCCCTAGCTGTCCTCAAACTAGCTCTTGTAGACCAGGCTGACCTTAAACTCACAGAGATCCTCCTGCCTCTGCCTCCTGCTGGAACTAAAGGCATGTGCCACCACCGCCCAGCTGAGTCTACTTTTTAAAAAAGATTTCTTTCTTTATTTATTATGTATACAACATTCTGCCTCCATGTATGCCCGCATGCCAGAAGACAGCGCCAGATCTCATTACAGATGGTTGTGAGCCACCATGTGGTTGCTGGGAATTGAACTCAGGACCTCTGGAAGAGCAGCCAGTGCTCTTAACCACTGAGCCATCTCTCCAGCCCCTACTTTTTTAAAAAAACATATTTATTTATTTTGTGTGCATGCATGTGTGGGCGAGTGAGGGATATAGATCATGCCCTGGTGTGCCAGTGGAGGTCTGAAGACAGCTGGAAGGACTACTTCCCGTAGGTCCTGAGGAATCAAATCCGGGTCTTGCCCATTGAGCCGTCTTCACTAGCCCCTAACTCTTTATTTTTAAGATCATGAGAATGACAAAAGTTCTTGAAGTGCTTCTTTGTAACTGTAGTCCCTGTGGCTTTGAGTCTTGTGATTATGACTCCCTAGGGCTGTGGCAGAGATTCTCAGGAGCAGCATGCCTTGAAGCACTACTCGACACCAAGATCTGAGCCTCACTATCTGGTGCTTAGTTTGGACAACTGGAGCGTCTGGTGAGTTTCAACCCCTGTGCTGATTGACTAGAGATTATTCAAAATACTGGAGAATGAAACTTTTGGGAAATATTTAAAAGCAGAAAAAAGTAAACTGGTATTCATTTGTCTCTTAGTACTGCACAGACACAAAAATAAGTGCATAGAAGACACAGGGATCATTACCCCTTTAAAGATAGGGGCAGCAAGAACAAATTTCAAATAAATGAGAATATAGTAAAAGGATAATTTCCACAAATCTATTGTCAGACCATTATGTTGTATTTCTAAAATTGTAATATTATTAAAACATTTTTATTTCATTGAAAACCATCTTTACAGCATGTATTCACTGAATCTCATTTGTCACTTGTAAAATGCATTAATTTTGTTGGCATAAGTCTGTAGTTTAAATAATACATACAAAAGACTGTGTGTAGTGTATTGCATGCATATGAGTGTGCAAGTCACTTATGTCGAGATCAAATAGCATCTTCTTCTGTTGCTCACCACTTACAGCCTTGAGACAGTCTCTCTCACTGAAACGGGAGGTTGTTGGTTGGTTGGTTGGTTGGTTCATTGGTTGGTTTGACTGGCTAGCCAGGGACAATCCTGGAGTTACAGGCAGGTGCAGGCATACAGGGAATCAAAGCCAGATCCTCAGGCTGTGTAGCAAGTACCCTTATTACACTGAGCCATCTCCCCAGACCAGAAAAGATTTAATGGACCGAGAGTGCAGCTCAGCTGCAGGGCACTTACCCAGAATGCATGAAATCTTGTGTTCCATTCCTAGAACTTCATATGGAGAGAAAAAAAAAAAAAAAAAAAAAAACACCTTTCGGTTTTAATGATGTGCCCTGAATTTTGAATTTCCATGATACTGATGTGTAGTACCATTGTAGTGAATTTTATTACTAAATCAGTCTTAAAAAGAAAAACATGTTTTTAACTATGTCTGTGTAGATTTGGCTCATAAGTGCAGGTACCTGAAGAGTTCAGAACTTAAAGGCTTCCCAGAGCTGGAATTGTAGGTGGTTGTGTGCTGGCCAGCAAGGGTGCTGGGAACCAAACTCGGCTCTTCTGGAAAAGCAGTGCATACTCATAACTCTTGAGCTGTTTCTCCAGCTCTCCGAAATCAGTCTTGTATCTTCAGTTTCTCTCTCCGTTTCTTAGGTTATCATGTTGACGATGTGTTTGTGTTATGTGTGTGTGTACATATGTGAGCACTCTTGTGCAGGCTCAGGCTTGCCACAGTGCATGTGTGGAGGACAGAGGACAGCTTTCAAGAATCAGTTCTCGCATCCATTGGGTTCTGGGGATTGAGCTCAAGTTCTCAGGATTTTGAGGCAAGCACTTTTATCCACTGAGCCATTGCCAGCCCTACTTTCATTATTTTTAGTAGAATAATTGGACAGTTAAACATCTTTGGTTCTCCAGAGTAAATAATTTGTCTCTCCCTCTTATAGTTGTCTGTTGGTCAATTTTCTTCTCTGGTTGTAGGTGTTACAAGTGCGACGAGGAAGTCAAATACTGTAGTTCAAACCGGCTGGGCCAAGTGGTCGATTTTGTTAGAAAACAAGCTGGCACTACAACTCGAAAACCAGGTGAAAGTTTGTTTCCTAATGCATACAGTGACGGTGATTTGTGTAGCTGCTTTTATTTACTCATTCGTTCCTTTATTTTTTATTTGTTTATTATTATTATTATTATTATTATTATTTTTGAGACAGGGTTTCTCTTTGTAGTCCTGGCTGTCCTGGAACTTGCAATGTAGACCAGGCTGGCCTTGATTCTCTTCTCTCTGCCTTTCAAGTACTGGGATTAAAGATGCACCCCAGTGCAGCCAGCCATTCATTTACTTTTTGAGATCACATCTTTCTGTAGATAAAGCTGTCCTTGAGTTTGTGAGGCACCTGTCTCAGCCTTCTGTTTACTGGGATTACTGCTGCATGGCTCCACATCAGTTAATTTGTTACCTTTAGTATTGCACATAGCAGGTAATATTAACTATGATGTGTTTTAAACTGAGAAGCTATTTTTGTTGTTATAATTAAATAGAATGTAAAAATGATGTATTCATATGTGATTAATAGGCCGGACTAAGGTCCTCGGAGGTCAAAGGAAGTAGGCACTGCTCTCATAACTCTGACCCAGACCGTGTGTGAGAGTGTGTATGTGTGTGTGTATAAAAGGAATCATAATATTTTTTCTAGTTTTCTTCTACTGAAAGTAGTTTTTTTTATCCAATATATTCTGATTACCATTTCCCCTCTCCCACTCCCTAACCCCTCTCAGATTCTGTTCACATTTCTTCCCATTCAAATCTACATCCTTTCTCTCTCCTTAGAAAACAAACAGGAATCTAGATGATGATGATAAAATAATAAGGTAAAACACAAACAAGTTGGGAAAGGACAAAACAAACATAAGGAAAACATCCAAAGGAAAATCACAAGAACACATATAGATGCAGAAACACACATGTTCACAGAAATTTCATAGAAACACAAAACTAGAAATCATAATAGATACTCAAAGGACTGTAATGGGAAAAACAAACCCTGATATAGCATTAGGAAACAGAGACTCTCCAAAGAGGCCACTGAATTCATTGTGTTTGTTAGGTGATGGAGGATTCTCATTGGCTAATAAACAAACTGCCTTGGCCAGCCCTTAGGTGGGTGGAGTAGACAGAACAGGAAGAAGGAAGTGAGGTAGATGGCTCAGTCAGATGCCATGCTTCTCCTAAGTGAGATAAATCGCCATGCCTCTGCTCTCTGGGCCAGACTGCCGTGCCTCTCCTCAGGGAGACAGATGCGATGAAGCCAGCCGCCAGGTCAGACATGGTCTGCTGCAAAACTGGGGATAAGATTTGGGGATTGGAATTGGAGGATAGGAAGGAGAGTGAAGATCGCCTACCTCATTTCTTGGCCAGTGTGGGAAGCAGGTTTCCAGGGAATGCTATAGACTTAATTTTACTGTATTTAGTGATACATTTTGTAATAGAAGATTTTCAGTCTATCAGTAAATAACATGAACACACACATACATTGGTTTTTAGGCAGAGGTTGTGTTTTGTTTTGGGGAATGGTCTCTCATACACTAACTAGCCTGAACTTACCTAGGTCCACCTGCCTCTGCCTCCCAAGTGCTGGGATTGAAGGTGTGTGCCACCATGTCGGGCTAGAGGTAACTGACCTTACATGTATTCAAGAATGACACTGCTTTTCACTCGGCAGCAGCTTCCCTTCTGACTTACGTTCCTAGCTCTCTGTGGCATTTTCTAAAGTCAGTTTCTTAGATATTTCTGAGAAGTAAATGAATTGGCACGGTGTACAGCATTTGCTTTAAGTTTATTTTTTAGATACTTGTGTTGACAAGTATCTTTTTCAAGCCAGAATTGTTTATTCATGTCAGAATTTAGTTTTGGTTAGTAGAATTCATTTAAACACATTGTGTTTGCATTCTTGTTTTATGTCCTAATTCTACAAAGTAATATACATAAATGTATAAAGAATATTTATGTTATAAGGGATGATTTTATACCAAAGCATATGCTACTCTTACACTTGTCAAACCAGCTTCTATCCGCAGTTCTGCGTGTTTATCACTTCTGTGAGTTTACCACTACTTACTATAAATATCAGTCAAATCGGTGCTAAAATAAAAAATTCTAGTACAGTGGCATGTGCATATTCTATACTTGCCAAGTCTTCTTTTTCTCCCCTTTAAAGCAGAGAAAGATAATGGACACATTGAACTTGAAAATAAAAAGTTGGAAAAAGAGAGTAAAAATGAACAAGAGCGAGAAAAATCTGAAAACATGGCTAAAGAAAATATTCCCATGGACTCTGCTTCCCAGATAACCATGAAAGGACTCAGTAATTTGGGAAATACTTGTTTCTTCAATGCTGTTATGCAGGTGACAGAGTTCTTTCTCTTCTTCCCTCAGGCTCTGAAACTTAGAGTTGAGTTGTATCCCTCTGCCCCCCCCCCCCCCCCCGTTAATTCCTGCATATTCAAAGTAACACGTGTTTATTGCATGTAATAAACTCTGGTAGCACTGGTGATAGAATGGCGTTTTAAGTAGCCGTGGCCCCTGCTCTCATGAGTCATGAGTTTGGATCAGGAAAACACAGGGCGGCCTGTACAGAAAGAAATACATTGTCAGAATGGTAGCGAGTAGTGATGAGACCGTCGGGATGTGGGAACAGGTATCTCCTTCCCAGTCTTAGCAGGAGGCCATGTCCGTGAACCATGGAGAGCAGGGAGAAGAGCCTGTTGTAGTGGCTCCTTGCCTAGGTAGAGAGATAATAGTCAGTGTTGGTTGTGTTCTGTTTTGGTAGAACAAACTCTTCAATGTTTGAATGACTTGATTATGTAATTAATCGCCCTCTTATTTCCACCCTGCACTGTAGAATTTGTCCCAAACACCAGTGCTTAGAGAACTACTAAAAGAAGTGAAAATGTCTGGAACAATTGTGAAAATAGAGCCACCCGACTTGGCACTTACGGTATGTATTTGATTCGATTGAACTTTATAACTTTTATTTTTGAGACAAGATCTCACTTTGAAGCTCTGTCCTGGAATTTGTTCTGTAGACCAAGCTGGCCTCGAACTCACAGAGATCCATCTGCCTCTGCCTTCTGAGTGCTGGGATTAAAGGCTGCACAACCACCACCCATTTCTAACTCATTTTAAGAAAGGTTCTTGCTACTGGCCTGACAGTCCCTTTGTATCTGACCTAAAATCTGACCTCAAGTCTTGGCAGGCCTTCTGTCTTAGCCTTCCATGTTATGGGGTTGGAGGTATATGCCATCATGCTAAGCCAGATTTTTTTACAATATTTATCTGGGAAGATGTCTCTGTGACAGGCTTGCTGCCAAGTCTGAGGACCTGAGTCCAGTCATTGGGACTGAGAATTCACTCCCCAGATGTTTTTTTCTGACTTCCACACTTGTCACAGCACAGCATGTGTGTCTACTTCTGTGCATGAAATAAATGTCAAAAAATAATAAAATTGTTTTAAGTATCTTCTTTGTAAATGTCCATATTCCAAGTTGTTTTGAGGAATTGAAACTCATTCTGCCTTTTCTCCTTGGTTTTATTTCAATCTAAGATAAACAATTTAGAACTAATTGCTGTTACAAGGACCTTATGTTTGCTTGCTGTGAGCTCACCATGTTCCTTTTGTTTGTTTTCTGTATGTGTGTGTTTTCTACCCTGGTTTGGGAATGTTGATAATTGTGAAGCCCAGGCCTGTACTGGGTTGTTGTTTTTTGTTTTTTTTTTATTGTTGTTAGATGTATTTTGCCTTTGCTTTTTAAATTAATAGGTATTAAGTTCCTGTCCACTTAAAACTAAGATAAAGCTCAATTTTCCTTTAAAATTTTTTTATTATCATTTGTGTGAGGGGTGTGTGTGTGTGTGTGTGTGTGTGTGTGTGTGTGGTATGCCATGTTGTGCATGTGGAGGTCAGAGACTTCATGGAGTGGATTCCTAACTTTCCATCTTCGTGCACGTTCTGGGGATTGAACTCAGGTTGTTAGGCATGCCCAATAAGTACTTTAATCACTGAGCCTTTTTGTTGGCCCAGAGCTGAATTTTTGAACAGGAAGTTTATCTCTTGGTTTATATTTTGGATGTTTACAATGGGCAGCTCCATCAATATCAATTGACTTGTTACATTTTGGGAAAGTAAATGATCGTAATGTTTGAGTGAAATAATTTTTATTCCTATTTTTAGGAACCTTTAGAAGTAAACCTTGAGCCTCCAGGACCTCTGACTTTAGCTATGAGCCAGTTTCTTAATGAGATGCAAGAGAACAGAAGGCGAATTGTAACGCCTAAGGAGCTCTTTTCTCAGGTCTGTAAAAAGTGAGTATCCACTTGGCTGTGCTTTCAGTGAATCAGGAAGATGTTGAGAAAACAGTTTAAGACTGACAGTTTCAGAACCAAGTGAGCAAACACATATTTCATTCCAAGTTAAAGAAGCATGCTTCATGTGGTAATTAAATCTGCCTCGGGTGTTCTTATAGTAGACACAATTTTTTATATATATATAATTTATTTAACTTTATTTCATGTGCGTTGGTGTGAAGGTGTCAGATCCCCTGGGACTGGAGTTACAGACAGTTGTGAGCTGCCATGTGGGTGTTGGAATTGAACCCGGATCCTCTGAAAGAGGAGCCAGTGCTCTTAACCTCTGAGCCATCTCTCCAGCCCCAGTAGACACAAATTTTGAGAAAACTCTGGCACTTACTTGGGATGAAACTCTTCAGACTTTAACTGAGCTTTGTAAAGTGGTAGAGCCATCAGTGCTTCTCTTTCTTGTGTTTTGTCTTCAGAGCAACACGGTTTTCAGGGTACCAGCAACAAGACAGCCAGGAGCTTCTTCGCTACCTACTGGATGGCATGAGAGCGGAAGAACACCAAGTTAGCATACTCTGAGAATCCTGTTGTAATTTCATGGGCTCGCCTACCATTTCCTGCCAGTCACAGAGGCCACTGTGCTTTTAAACACTTACTTACCAGGTTTTCCAGCCAATATGCTTCTTCATTAGAATAAGTGAAGAGGATTAAAATGGTCCTCTTACTTGAGATGTTCTCATTACTCGATGCTCGCAGCAGTGCCGTCTTTAAAGGCTCGCTCCGTTACACTAGAGCCTGGAGAGGCTCAGAGCACTGGGAGTCCTTGTTGCAGCACATTTTCACTTTGCTAAGAGTCTGGGGACGGTTTTTATAACTGGAAACTCTTGTTAATCACCAGTATATGTAATGCATAATTCATTTAATTCTGTACTTATCCCAGGCAACACTGTTTCATATCTTACTGAGGTAGATCATTTTCTTACCCCATAGGCTGGTGTAGAGATGTTCCGTCTTAGTTCAGATCACTGGTGATACAGAGCAGGGCAGGGTGTGTCAGAGCTGGTTCTTGCAGCTGCGCTGTGGCCTCACTAGCACTGTCAGTGTCCTCCTGAGATAGTGGCGTGTTCCGGAAAGCAGGGTTGACTAGGTTGAAGGTCTCAGAATGCTAACACCATACCTGTGTTCAGAAGTTTGCTTTATAGGCTTAATAGGCATAATTTTTCTTAGCTCCTTGAATTAATTTTGATTTATTTGAATTAATTTGTGATTATCTTAGTAAATTTGGGGAGCTACATCTTGATCCTTTCTTGAATTTATTACATATTTTCTAAGGAAAATAACTTTAAAATTTAATAGTATATATATATTCATTTTATTACTTTTAGAGAGTGAGTAAAGGAATTCTTAAAGCATTTGGTAATTCTACTGAAAAATTGGATGAAGATGTAAAAAATAAAGTTAAAGGTAATGTCTGACTTTTTGAACTAAAACACTATAGTTAAATTCTTCTGTACCATAGGACAAGATTATTGGCACATATGTTTGAAAACCTGAATTATTTTAACACAGTTTATCCATGTCACTATGAGTTTTAAAAATTAATTGGTCCTCCCAGTGGTCAATATTTTGGAGAAGTTTAACTTGTGAATATTCTTTTTATGCATTAATATATTGAGACCTATAAAGATAGAATTAAGATAACATCACAATTTTTCAAAAATTGAATTGTGACTAACCATAGCTCAGACAGGCCTAGACCTTCACAGCTCTTTCTGCCTTAACCACTTGAGTGCTGGAATTATGGGCTTGAGCCATCACAATTGGCTTTTTCTGTAGGACTCTGTGATGATGGGATTCTCCTGCAGAGACAGAACTACCTACATGTAGCTACCGAGCACTGGATACAGGGCTGATGAAACACAAGAACTACATTTTGATTTTCATTTAATTTTTGTCAAATGACCATGGAGACTAATGGATACCTCCTTGGCATCCTGTAGAGCCTGGCCAGTAACCAAATAGTGTCTACTGGACCGTCTGTTGTAATACCTCTTGAATAGTGCTTATGCATTTCATGAATTTTGAAAATCAAGTGATGAGATATTAAACTACTCTGACTTTAAACATGTCAAGTATTGCCAGTACTGGAGAAAAACAAAGGGAACATTCTGCCTGATAGTTTGCAGAGTTTGTTTTGTTTTTAATTACAAAAAAGTTGAGTTTTAGAGCTCATAAACCAAGTTACGCATTTTCTTTTCTTTTTCTAAACTGCAGTCTCTTATCTGTTGTAATCAAGTGTTCATGCTGGATGGAACAAGGCAGTGGTCCTAGCAGCTAGCAGAGTCTGAGCCTGTCATTTTACTCACACGATAATAGAAAGTCTTACTGAGCTGTAGCTTGTTCCTTACTAATAAATAGACTTTAGATAAATTTTTTTTTTTATTTGTAACAAGGTTGGGCTGGAGAGATGGCTCTTTGGTTAAGAGTACTGGCTACTCTTTCAGAGGTCCTGAGTTCAATTCCCAGCAACCGCATGGTGGTTCACAACAGTCTGTAATGAGATCTGGCACCCTCCTCTGGCATGCGGGCATACATGGAGGCAGAATGTTGTATACATAAAAAAAACCAAAAAAACCCAAGGTGATTGTGTTAATTATTTGCTCAGCAGTAGAATATAAAGTGCTAATTTCCACAGCTTACAAATGCAACACATAATTATGACTAGTGGAAAGAATGTTTAGGGACAGGACATTAAAATTTAGATAAGTAATTTAAACTCTTCTCAATTTTAAGAAATTGTAATTTTGTTGTTGCAGACTATGAAAAGAAAAAGACAATCCCAAGTTTTGTGGACCGCATCTTTGGTGGCGAACTGACTAGTACAATCATGTGTGACGAATGCAGGACTGTAAGTGGGTGTCATGTGCAGTGGGTTTAGGCATTAACACTCGCTGAGGACAGATGCATCTGATTAAATATGGGGTTGTTGGTTTGTTTTGAGATGAGGTCTTACTGAGTATCCCACATTGGCCAGGAACACGCACACCACAGAATGCATCCTGCCTCAGCTTTCTGAGTGCTGGGATTATAAGTGTGTACCTCCATGCCCAGCCCTTATAGGATATTCGTTATTGATATTTATGATTCTTCACTGGAAATATAGCACCGCTAAAAAAATTACAGTAACTATAAGTTTTCCCCAGTTCAAGGTCCTCAACATTCTGTAATTTTTTTTTAATTTCAAATTTTCTTAATCCTTTGCTTATTAAATCCCACCTTCTACCCTTCATCCTAATAGGTAATGTTTAATGTGAGTGTCTTGCTTTCCAGGATGGGGATAATCTAATAGTAAGATTTAACATGATTTTTTTTCCTTTTCCTTCCATTGCCTCTTTGGTCGGTTAAGGTCTCCTTGGTGCATGAATCTTTCCTTGATTTGTCTCTCCCAGTTTTAGATGATCAGGTAAGACTATTTTATTTTATCAAACAAAATTTATTTACTTATGTGTTTATTTTGCCTTCCTTAGCTTTTATGACGAACACCCTCACACTTTGTAAGGGTGTCTGTATTACCAGCAGCACGTGAAGAAAATTTCCAGGATCTGTTAGAGATGGAATAATTTTTAGGATTTGAAAAAAAATAGACTGTATTCTTTTTGGATTTTCAAGACAGGTTCTCTCTGTAGCTTTGGAGCCTATCCTAGAACTCCCTCTGTAGACTAGGCTGGCCTTTCACTCAGAGATTCTCCTGCCTCTGCCTCCTGAGTGCTGGGATTAGAGGCATAAGGCACCACTGCCTAATGGACTATATTCTTTATTAGAAAGCTGTGTTTACAATTCTTTATAAGTATTAAATTGATTGTATTACCCATAGGGAAGTATTTTTTTTCTGTTTTCACTATTTAAGGCTGATCACAAGTTCCTTGTAGTCTTAATTAGATAAAGAATAAATAGAATTATTATCTTAGTTTTATACTGCATTAATTTGGTTATAAGATAACAAAAGAGCATTGGTATGGTTTCCCATGCCTTTCCTTTAGTCTCAGGTCTGGGGAGTCAGAGACAAGCATATCTCTGAACCCAGGCTGGCCTTTTCTATATAGGGAGTTCTAATAAATGAGTATTGAATAAATTATTCAAGTCAATATAAATTAGGAACCCTTTGCCCTGTTACTTAAATAATTAAAGTCTTACCAACCTAACTTTACTTACTTCCTCTAAGACTATCATTTATGTGCAGAAAAACAAAACAAACAACAACAACAACAAAGGAATTCTATGGTGTGATGCAGAAACCACTTAAAGTACATTTACAAAAGGACATCTATACAACATTCCATGACTTGTGTCCAATACAGTTCATCACATTCATTTCTAATATACTTACCCATGACACTTCTTGCTTGAGATAATGTATATATGTGTTTATCTTCGGGTGCCTTTGAAACGCTGGAGCTGGGGCTCTGGGTGGTCGGAGTCACCTGACACGAGCGCTGCTCCTGACTACGAGCCACCTCTTCAGCCCCTGCTATTGCCCTTTTACCGTTGTGGTTCATGTTTTCTCAGCGTGTGATGAGTGGTAAGGGGGCCTGGAGTGGTGGCTCAGCAGTTGGGAGCACTGGCAGCTCTTCCGAAGGCCTGGGTTCAGTTCCTGTCATCCGCATGCAGTGCGCAACTGGGACTCCAGTTCCAGGGGATCTGGAACTCTTAAGTAGACGTATATGCAGGCAAAACACCAGTGTACATAGAAAAATAAATCTTAAATGATAAGGGAGTAAAGTAAGCTACATGAATTTTCTTTCACCATAATAGTGGTAATGTTTTGTTTTTCTTCATATTTTAAGAGTGGTAAGAAAAACACAAATGATAAGAATGTTAAAAAGACAATGGAGGAAAAAGATAAAGACAGTGAGGAAGAGAAAGATGACAGCTACATGAAAACAAGAAGTGATATGCCTTCAGGAACCAGCAAGCACATACAGAAAAAAGCAAAGAAGCAAGCCAAAAAGCAAGCCAAGGTGCGTAACTACAAGGGAAGTTATGCTTTTTCTTTATTTATTGTGCATTTACTTGTTATTTTTAATTAAAAAGATTTAGTTAACATGCAGAATGGTGGCTCTTAGCACTATATTTTTTGTTTTGTTGAAATTTTATTTATATTATGTGAATGTGTGTTTCGTTTACATGTCTGTGCACCACATGTATGCCTGGTGCCCATACAGGCTAGAAGAGGGCATGAGATTCCCTGGACTGGAGTTATAGATGGTTGTGAGCTGCCCTGAGGATTCTAGGTCTCGAGAAGAGCAGCCTGTGCTCACAGCCACTGGGCCATTTCCTTAGTACCTATGTAGACTTCATTCTTATTTGCCCCTTTCTTCTCCACCTCTCCCCCTATGCAGACAAAAAGGTAAATTCAGTAGGGAAATTTTACTGGCCTTGTGCATATGGCTTCATTGTGTCTTTTTTCCTTCAAGAATTTTCATGTATCCTGTATCCAAAACAAGTTGTCAGTTTGTTGTCTTTTTAGTGAGACTGGTTGGTAATTACAACTCATAGATACATATTCCTGCAGAGTTGTCATAGTTTCTTTCCTATTATTCCAACAATATGACATGAACAAGGCAACTTCAGGTGTTGAAGTTGGCTTAGAGTTTCAGAGGCTTAGAGTCCAGATGGCAGAGGAACAGCTCAGAGTTCACAACATTTTTGTTTCTTGAGACAGGGTTTCTCTGTGTAACAGCCCTGGCTGTCCTGGAATTCACTCTGTAGACCAGGCTGTCCTTGAACTCATGGAGATATTTTTATACCTCTGCCTCTTGAGTGCTGGGATTAAAGGTGTAGATCACCATCGCCTAGCCCAGAGCTCACATCTTGATCTTACAACCATGAAGCAGAGAAAGAGCACTGGGAATGGTGTTGACTTTTGAAACCTCATTGCCTGCCCTCAGTAACACACCTCCTCCCACAAGGTGTGTTACCTCCTAATCCTTCCTCTCTATATGGATCCACCAACTGGTGATCAAATACTGAAACATGTACCTGTGAAGGCCATTTTCATTTAAACCACCAGAGTGTTGTCTGAACCACCACTCTGTCTAATTCTTGACTTCTCAGTTCTAAGTCGCACAACTCATAGCTCACTTCTCAGCAGTACGCATCATCTCTTGTATTGTTACCTCCACAATAGCCCGGTGTTTGGTGAATAGTGATAATTATTGATTTCATTTAAAGAACTTCTTGTTATAATTTATTTGAACTCTGATAGTAAAGGAATTTTAAAATCAGAATTTGAGAGTGAACATTTCTTATGAAATGATTTTTTTTGAAAAGCAACAAAACCTGATGTGGTATCTACTTTCTCTACCTTTCTCTCTTTGCTTCCCTCTCTCTCCTTCTCTCTCACTTTATATATATATATATTATACTTTTTACACAGAACCAACGAAGGCAACAAAAAATTCAAGAGAAAGTTCTTCACTTAAATGATATCTGTACCACTGACCACACTGAAGACAATGAACACGAAGCCGAAATGTCACTTCCGGGAGAAGCGGAAGTGGATATTGAGTCCAACCATGGTTCTCAAGAGGAGGTTTTACATACAGAACTTTATGTTAATGAGAAAGATTTCAATGGCCAAGAGAAAATGATAGAAAGTACAACTGACAGTCAAAATTGTCCAGAGGCACTAGGTGTGAAAAATGTCAACACTGAGTGTGATCTGGGGATTTTGGCATCTGCTACTGAATGTAGTAGGGTTTTAAATGATTCCTTTCTAGAGGAAAGGACCAATGGAGAACTTGACATTACCAGTGGTTTAAAAAACCTTAATTTGAATGCTGCTATTCATCCCGATGAAATAAATATAGAGATTCTGAATGACAGTCATTCTTCTGTGACAAAGGTGTATGAGGTCATGAATGAGGACCCAGAAACTGCCTTCTGCACCCTTGCCAACCGGGAAGCTTTCAGTGCTGATGAGTGTTCAATCCAGCATTTCTTGTATCAGTTCACCCGTAATGAGAAGCTTCAAGATGCAAATAAACTGCTTTGTGAAGTATGTACAAGACGGCAGGGTCGTGGACCAAAGACAAATATAAAAGGTATTTAGAGTTTTTCTTGCTCTAAAAATTGATATTAAAGTGCATATTCTGCAGGGGGAATACTTGTAAACTATGGTCACATCGGGGTTTGGAGAGTTACTAGTGCCCTCTTGCATGTAAATGTCTTAACAGAAGGAAAAACTTTATTGGCATGGCTAGCACACTGGCACCTAGCAACAGTATAGTGAACCAGCTTTTCCCAGTCTCTTCTGTGGGTAAACTTCCCACTGGAATGCCGTCATAACAGTGACTCGTTTCCTTGTTGGCTCTAGTAATGGCCTTCATCTCCCCTACTCCCAGGAAGTCACACTTGAAGTTTTCAGTGTACTTATGTGGCACATTCAGAATATAGGGACCAGGCTTTCTTATCTCCCTTAAACTATAATATCCTCTTGCCTTGCCCGAAAGGGGCAGGATGTCACAGATTGTTAAAGATCTTCACTAGAGTTGAAATATTTTAAAGTCATTTATTTATATGTAGATACAAAGAATAAGGAATGTTGCTTTTAGAGAGTTTTAGAGCAGACAATGTCAAGCAAGCCAAAATCTGTAGACCTCTTATACTCCGCTTTTGATAGTTTCTAAATTAAAATGTTTTTTTCCTCAGTCATTTTTTATGGAGGGAGATATGCCATACCTCCACCTCCAGGCATCTTGCTGATGTTCCAGTTCTTAAAGATTTCTTAGTTTTTGGCTAAGAATGAATTTAGCACCTTGTACATTTTACTAGTGAGTTGTACTTTAAGCCTTTAAAAATTTTTTTTTGAGAAACCGTCTTCTTAGGTAACTCCTGCCTGTCTTCAAACTTGTCTTCCTCCTGCCTCTACCTCCCAAGTACTGGCATTATAGGCATGTGCCATCACGTTTTTCCACCCCTCAAAAACATTTCTTTAGTGGTGGTATTTATAAATGATTTGATGATATGGAACACTTACTTCCATCCCTAATTAAATGTTTGGCTTTACTACATGACATTCTTCTGATGCGGTGCATTCAGAGCCAATTACTGTTTTTGTTGTTGTTTGTTTTTGGTTTTTTAGAGAGAGGGTTTCTCTGTAGCTTTGGACTTTCTCCTGGAACTAGCTCTCGAAGACCAGGTTGGCCTCAAACTCACAGAGATCGTCTGCCTCTGCCTTCCGAGTGCTGGGATTAAAGGCTGCATGACCACCGCCTGCCTCTCGCAGTCAATTACTGTTTTTAAGTTTATATTTATGCCAAGAAAATATCCTTGATTTTGCCTCTTGTTTAATAGAAGCACAAATATTACCACATTCTTTGTAGAAGTTTGTTAATCCTGTTTTAGAATTTGAGATGATCTTATAGCCAACTGATTGTTTTGTTGCTAGCATCTCTCGTTTCTGCAGGTGAGAGGAAACATGTTTACACCAATGCGAAGAAACAGATGCTGGTTTCCCTTGCTCCTCCAGTCCTCACTCTCCATCTGAAGAGATTTCAGCAGGTGCCCATGCAACGCCTACCTTATCTCTTTCTGTATTTGCTTCTGCTTTTTCTTAATTCTAACTTCAAAAAGAGTGGGAAAATCAGAAGAGAAATATATGTAGGTTTGTCAAAGTAAGAAATTTAGATAGTCCTAGGTTTCTAGAACTCATTGAGATTTATAGTGTCTTACTCTAAGCTTAACTTCAGATTAGAAAAACATAGGTTTACTGCCTAAATGTTTTTCTGTTTTGTGTATTAAATCTACTTTTACTGATGTGATAAAAAGACATTCATTGGATTTTCATAATTTTTATGGCCGTATCTTTCCTGAAAGATTTGGTATAATACAGCCTTGAAACCGTCCAGGGTTTTGTAGGTGCTGCCCCTCTTACTGGTCAAGCATGGTCTTGACTTAGTGTTTGTGTCTTACGAGGAATTGTGTAAGCACGGTAGGAACATGAGCTGAAAAGTATTTCACAGGGAAATAGTCTGCTATTGCTGAATTTTAGGAATGCATTGGAGGTGACTAAGGCAGAATCAGAGAGATCTCATCAGAGAAGTTTCGGTGGTATGTGGTACTTGAAGAAAAACCTAGGCCAGGTGGTGGTGGCGCACGCCTTTAATCCCAGCACTCGGGAGGCAGAGGCAGGTGGATCTCTGTGAGTTCAAGTCCAGCCTGGTCTACAGAGCTAGTTCCAGGACAGGCTCCAAAACTACAGAAAAACCCTGTCTCGAACACACACACACACACACACACACACACACACACACACACAAAGTCTCCTTAGAAAGGTGACTAGGGCTGGGTATTGGGAGTTCTTTGGGCTTTAGAGGGGATAATTACTTAATCTGTACAGCTTTTCCAGAAAAGAACTTAATCTGTAATCCTCCTCCTTTAGGCTGGTTTTAACCTACGCAAAGTTAACAAACACATAAAGTTCCCGGAAATCTTAGATTTGGCTCCTTTTTGTACTCTTAAATGTAAGGTATGTAAAAATGGTTTTTAAGGGAAATTGTTTGAGAAATCATAACCCACCAAATATGTATTTCATATTAAACGTAAAGCTGATGCTAGTTTTGAAGAAAGGCTGGGGATGAAGCTCAGTGATTGCTTAGAATTATTTTAGAGTGGTACTTTGATCATTATACCTTTATAATTTTAAGATCTGTGATGAACCATTTTGAAAATTATTTTAGATTGTCTTAGTGTCTTTTCTATTGATATGATAAGGCACCATGACCAAGTCCATGTATAAAAGAAAGTGTTTGTGCTTACAGTTTGAGGTTAGAGTCTAGGATTGCCACATGGTCAGGAACATTGACAGCAAGCAGACAAGGCTGAGAGCTCACACCTTGAGATAACCATGAGGCAGAGAGAACTAATTGGGAATGAAGTGGGCTTTTGAAACCTCAGAGCCACCCTCAGTGACAAACCTCTCACAAGGCCACATATTCTAATCCTTCCCAAACAGTTCCACCAACTGGGAACCAAATACTCAAACACATGAGCCTATGGGGGCCATTCTTATTCAAACCACCATGGACATAAAATGATTTTGACTTATTTTTATGGCAGACATTATCCTGATAGTTGAGAGTGCATGCACACATCTCGGTTTAATATAGCCTGTTCAATATAAATGTTGATACAGTATGCAAAGTACATGCTCATGTCTCGGAGAAGACCATATAAAGCAGAGCTTGCTTAAGCTGATACTTAAAAAGAGTAAAACTTTGTATAACGAATTAAGTTTTCAGACAAAAACAAAAGCAGGTACAAGAATATAACAGTATGAAATAGGGTAGTACCTGCCAAAGACCAGCAGAAATTTTACAGCTCACAGAATAAAGCATAAGCATTCAAAAGGCAAAGATGGAATGAGGACTTTAATGTCAAAGAACTCAGCCTTATTAGGTGTGCAACTGAAAGCGACAGAAGAAAGGTAAAGCAATTTGGTGACCAAGTCCCACCTGAGTGTTACCTAGATTGTTTGCTTTGTGTGGAAACTGGATCTGAGAACTGAAGAGACATTGAGTTAGGAGGGACTGAATAATTCAGTTAGTAGGCAGGCAGGACAGGAGGGGGAAGAAATGTTTTAGGAGGTAAAATTAAAGACTTGTTTGGTGTCAGAAAGGGAGTCAGACTCCTTTAAATAGATATTGAGAGTGGTACAGAGCAGAGGATTTCTAGATCCAGGTTTGAGTGACTGGACACATGGAGTGCCATAGAGGCAGGCAGCAGTGGCATGTGCAGTCAGGAGGTAGTGGCAGGAGGATCGCTTGAGTTCAAACCTAACATGGTCTACAGAGTGAGTTCTAGAACAGCCAGGGCTGCACAGAGAAACCCTGTCTCGCCCCGCCTCCCCCCCCCCCCCAAAAAAAAAACCCAAAAATTTGAGTGAGAAGGGGCCACAGGTTGTGGTAGTTTGAAAAAAAAAAGTGACCCCCAAGTGGAGTGGCACTATTAGGAGCTGTGGTCTTGTTGGAGGAAGTGTGACTATGGAGGCAGACTTTGAGGTCTCATATATGTTCAAGCCATAGCCTAGGACAGGCTTTTGAGTCAAGATGTAAAAATTCTCAGCACTGTCTCCGGCACACTGCCATACTCCCAGCCCCCTGCCATGATAATGGACTGGAGCTCTGAACGGTAAGCCATCGGCTCAATTATCTGTCCTTTGAGTTGCAGTGGTTGTGTCTCTTCACAGCGATGAACCCAAACTTATAACAGGGAACAGGTTGGAAGGATTGAGGTCAGCATTGGATACATTGAATTTAGGTATCTTTGATACCCAAGCACTATGTCTTGGAAATATTTCCAGTGTACATGTCTTATACCCAAGAGGCTTGAGATACAGATTGGAAATCAGTGTGTAGATGGTGACTCAGAATGAGCTGTCATTTATGTTGAGCCTGGCAGATATCACATAGCCAAGAACAAGACTGAAGCATTTGAATGGAGATGCAGAGGTAGAAGGGGAAGGCACCACGACTTGTCTTTCAGAAAAGGATTTCAAGATTAGAGAAGCTGTGCTGCTGTGTTTGCACACGAACCCCTGATGTGTAAAAACTAAAGTGCTGAATGCCTTCTCATTCTGGACGATTTCAGAGTTGAGGTGTAGTCAGTTGTCATTTTTACTACTAGGTGCTGCTGTTGCTGCTTCATAGGCTATCAGACTATACAGCAGACAATCAAGACTCAAGGATACTTGAGGTTAAAGAGCACAGAAGTGAGAGTTGAGGGAGTAGAGCATTACAGAGAAACTGGACTGGATCTCTAGACTAAGAGTTCAAAATCCAGTCCGTTATGGCACTGAAAAGGCCATGTGTGTCACCAGGGCATGTACCTCTGGGGAAATGCAGGAGGTACAGAATGCAGAGGACTGTTAAATAAGTGACTTTCAACAAGGGCACCAAGGAAAACAGCCCCTGCCTGAGGGAATTTGCATTTGTCAAGGCCTGTGATACCTAGGGCCTTAACAAGCAGCCTCCACTCTGGGTGGGAAAGTAAAGTCCAAGAATTTTCTTTTAGCATAATCTAATTGTTAGCCTTCTACAAGGTTTATATTGGTGGAGAACCAGGATTATGGCCAGGGGTATTAAAGAATTCTAAGGCATTAAGCAATTCTTTAACTGGTAAGTTGAGCTCAGTATCTCTACTAGTTTTTGTACTATGGAACCAACTGCCAACGTCTGACAAAGGTGGAAGCATCTCTGTGGGCTGAGAACAAAGAGGTGTTATGTAAGACACTGTGAATGTGTCTTGCCAAAGCATCTGTATAAATGGGGTAAGAGTAACACTGGGTTATTATTTTTTAAAGAATGTTGCTGAAGAAAGTACAAGAGTACTGTATTCCTTATATGGAGTTGTTGAACACAGTGGTACTATGAGGTCAGGGCATTACACTGCCTACACCAAGGCAAGAACTGCAAGTAGTCGTCTTTCTAATCTTGTTCTCCATGGTGACATTCCACAAGGTAAGATAATTCCACAAGTTATCTTGGATAGCAGAGACGTTTTATAGATTATGCCAAAGCCAAAATGACTAGCCTCAATCTTTCCTTTTGTGTCTCCTAACAGACCGTGAAATGGAATCGACTAAAGGGCAGTGGTTTCACATCAGCGACACACTTGTGCAAGCTGTGCCTATAGCCAAAGTACTAAACTCACAAGCCTATCTCCTATTTTATGAGAGAATACTGTAGTAACTAAAGTGCTTTCTCTGAAATACATCTATGGCTTTTATATTGGCTACATAATATAAAGATAACAATAAAAAGTTAAACTATAAATTATGTTCACATAAGTAAACGACAGTTTATTTAAATACCTATTCATAAGTTTTTGTATTGTCATACTGATTTTTATTGTTTTATCAAAGGAAATTTGAAATACTAAAATCCTGTTTTTAATCTGATTGGGTGGTAGTTCTCAACACATCAATAAAATGACTTAAGTTATATATTAATAACTTAATTTTTAAGTTATATATTACTGTAACCCTACTTGCAACAAAATGTTCATTTTTCTAGTGTTGGGATTATAGATCATCTACATTATGTTTGCAGTAGTGACTGGAAACAATGTGGAATCCTGTTGTCAGCGTGCACTAACTGTAGCATGGTTCAGGTGACCGGGCAGACATTATGCAGGTACTCACAGCTATGCTGTAGACTAAAGTGCTGCCTCCACACCAGCAGAATCTTGTCAAGTATGTGGTGGGAAAGCTTTCAAAGCTGTGAGTTCGAAGGAATAACTTTGGAAATTTAGTCTAGAGTCTAGAGGTTAACACATTTTTTTTTTTTTTAAAAAAATACTTTCCAGTCTGTCTCTGTAACAACTAATCTGCCATCCCCTTGTAGAAAGCAACTACTACCATACATGGTATGGTTATAGCAACTTATTTTCAGAAGCAGAACAAAGAACAGTCATGTAAGCAACTTGCCTTGTTCATAGCTTGTGTTTAAAAAGCTTGACATAGGGACTGGAGAGATGGCTCAGCGGTTAAGAGCATTGCCTGCTCTTCCAAAGGTTCTGAGTTCAATTCCCAGCAACCACATGGTGGCTCACAACCATCTGTAATGGGGTCTGGTGCCCTCTTCTGGCCTGCAGGCATACATGCAGAGAGAATATTGTATACATAATAAATAAATATTTAAAAAAAAAAAGCTTGACATAAGCAGTAGTTGATCAGACAGGTATAACAGTAACACATTTATTTTACCATCCAGGAAGAATACAAACACAAATACTTCTTAATTTAGGGAGACTAAGAAAAGAATAGGGAACCCTAGTTTCTGCTCCACAAATAAACTGCTTCACTGCTTCACCTACAACAGAAAGTCCCTCAGTCATTTTGGTCATCATCCCAGTCTTTCTTCCCACTTGGAGGTTTGGGCCCACCAGCTGGTTTTGCCATGATGATCTGAAAAACAAAAAGCCAAGTTAAGTCCAATAAACTCAAGCTTTGCAGTGAAGACAGTTTTCTGTCAGCAATGTTAGAATTACCATTCAATATCAACACTCTTCATCTCTATAACCACAATCAGAAGTGCTGTATCTACCATTAAGTTTCACGAAAATTTCTCCTACACCCTGCTGCCTGTCACTCTCCATCTAACTTTTGTTGAACCTTAAAGTTTCCTGTCTAGCCAGTGCTGGGTCTCCCTGGGATTTGCCTGTTTCTGACCCAGGCCAAGTAGTGAGGTTATAGATGTACAACTGTGCTCAACTTTTTTTAACCTTTTTACTTAGGTCTTCAGGCTTGCAGGGCAAGCTTTCCATCTGAGCCATTTCCTCTAACCTGAAAACCTATTAAGTTTAAGACAAGGTCTTGCTTTGTAGAGCTGGCTGGCTTGGAACTCAAAGATGTGCCTGCCTTTGCCCGAGTGCTGGAGTGTTACACCACTTTTGAAAGATTCAGTTTGCATTTCTCACTCACCTGATCCACTCTAAGTACAGTGACAGCAGCATTAGTGGCCAATTTAATAGCCCAGTATTTTCCCAAGTAGGTATCTAAAATACTGGCTTCTAGCATATCCTTTACAGCCGGAATTTCAGCCTGTCAACACAAAACTATGTTAATTTCTTACATGTGAAAATGTTTATGCCCAACATGAAAAAACTACAAGGCTCCTAAAATATATCTTAACTAAGTATTTTATACAGCCCCACCCCAAAGCTGTCAATAAAACTAAAATTTCCTATTAGATAAATTTAAGAAAATTACTTGTAGAATCATGGCTAAGTTACAATTCCGCCTTTATACATGCTACTTCTATGTTTGAATTGTATATGCACAGAAATTAAATTTAATAACTACCTCAATATCCAATCCCACATTTTTGTTTCCTTCTTGGTGCACTGCGTAAAGTTTAGAGATAACTTCGTTGGCCTTCACGCCAGAATTTTCTGCCAGTGCACGTGGAATAGCTTCGAATGCTTCAGCAAACTTCTTAATAGCATACTGTTCAAGTCCGGGACATGTCTGAAACAAAATGTATCAACGCATTGTATTAGAAAAGAGTTGGGCAGTACTGGCTCACGCCTTTAATCCCAGCATGCGGGAGGCAGAGGCAGGCAGATCTCTGAGTTCGAGGCCAGCCTGGTCTACAAGAGCTAGTTGCAGGACAGGCTCCTGAGCTACAGAGAAAAACCCTGTCTTGAAAAACCAAACAAACAAACAGAAATGGACAGAAAGTGAATTCATTAAAGTGATACCTCTCCATATGATGTAATTTGTTTGGCCAATTCAATTTCTGTTGCTCCACCTCCAGGTACAAGACGCTTATCCTATAAAAATGCAAAACACTAAGATGGATTATTTCTTCAGACCATAGTTTTTAAGAGCACCGTTGCTCAAAACTTGAGTATACATTTAGGGAAATCAAGTGACTCTGTCAAACTTTGAAGGCTAGCAATCCATAAATACAGCACTGATAGTGAGTGCTTCAGCAGTGGGAGGCAGCCCACACTCAGGAATAGCTCTGCCTGCTACTTTCTAGTTTGTACAATTAGTTTTTGAAGGCAATATATTCATTAGCAACTGATGTGTTAAACCACATTTGAGTCTGCCAACTGTGTTTTCAAGAAATAAAAAATTTCTGAAATTGCGAATACTGACCCTTGTGAGAACTTTGAAAGTATTAACTCCATCATCTACTGCCCTTTCTATATCATCCATCAGATTATCTGTAGAACCTCGAAGAACTATAGTAGAAATGGCACCATCTTCTTTTTCTGCCAATAAATAATTTTTAGATTAAATGAAAGAAAGCACACCTCATAACTGTACAAAACACACCTTACCATTATGACATACCATGCTTAAAAACAACCACCTGTGTGTCTCCAACTTCTGAGAGGTAAACATTGTCACAATGTCCCATTTCCTCAAGGACTGGAGGAGTCTATAAGAAAATGATCCTTGCAGTAAAACTTCAAATGTGTTAGTAAAAATTCAAATGTATTCACTTATCTTTTTTTAAAAATACATACCAATCTAGGAAGAGCTGTAGCACCAACTGTTTTACACAGTCTTCTGAGATCCCACTTTGAGTTCAGCCTTCAAAAGGAAAAAATAGTAGAAATTTTAATTCAATCATATTAACAAAATGCAGAAAATAACTGGACAAGGTGTTACATGCCTTTAATCTCATGGTTTTTCTGTCTAATAGCACTGGCTGTCCTGGAACTCAGAGATACACCTGCCTCTGCTTCCTGAGTGTTAGGATTAAAGGCATGCGCCCCCACCCCCCAGCAAGATCTCTTTGACTTCAAGGTCAGCTAGAGCTGTATCAAAACATCGCTTTATTCTAACTAAACACATCCACACTGGACTGAGTTAGGAAGCCAAGATGCAGAATGTAACAAACTAGCCAGCAATGCCACATCTGAAGTATATAACAGTTAAAGATATAAAAGCTGGGGCCAGTTTAACACCTTTGATCTCAGCACTTGGAAGGAGAGACAGGTGCAACAGTCTACATAGAGTTCCAGGCTAACCAGGGCTACATGGTAAGAACCTGTTTCAGGTAAGTACTTAAACATTTACAGCATTATCTTAGGAATTAGTAAGGTATTATAGTCTCATAGACTTCTAACCAGGGACCGTGTGTGTATGTATAAATAAAAATCTCCTTTAATATGTGCAATTGTGCAATCTGTAAGAAAGAGCATAGATTTTTACTATGTCTGGTTTGGTGCTAGATAGTACAAAGTTTTTGCATGTGCTCAATGAAAAGGTATTTTTCCTGACTCTCACCCTCACCAATAAACAATTCAGTAAGCTGGTACCTTAACCCTTAAGCTGTTCCTTTTGCCTGAAATGCTTTTTTCTCCCCGTTGGTTCTTGGACCCCCACAGCTTAATTGTATGCTCTACCTGCCCCTCCTTGATAAATCCTTTCTGCTTGACATAAGACCTTCATTTTCCATCTATCAACTGTCTATCAATTCAATTTATAGAATTTGCTTAGCATTTCCCCAAGAATTTTTAGTATCAGAGACGTAGCTCTTACCTCACCAACATGATATTATACTTGTTAGCATAATGAAGAGCCATGTCTGCCACTTTGCCACCGGTTACTATGACATTTGCACCAGTGCTGGCAATAGCTTTCACCTGTGCATCCATAAGATTTTCTTCTCCCTTGCTAAAGTTCATCAGCTCTTCAGCAGTCTTTATCAGCACTGTTCCCTGGAAAACAATCAAGCTCTCACTTGAAAACCATTTGATTTTGGTGTTCAAAGTTCTAGGATGGTTTACTTAATAACTTAAAGACTTGAGAGAAAAATAAATGCTTTATTATGAAGCAAAACACATAACGTATATAAATTTAGATCCTTGGAGCTTGTTCTATACTTCTTTATGCCAAAGTCAATGCATGTGCACTGTGTTATGCACACTGATGCAGTTAAAGAAACACTCTTTAGAAATGTCAGCCATTTCAAATACTAATCTATCTACAAATTAGTATCACCAAAACAATTAGTCCTCAAATTTTCCTTGAAACACAGACTATACAACCATTCTCCCCTCAATCCTGTAAAATCAACAACTTCAATCTGCTAAGAATGTTTGGCACAAATCCAACTACTTAGGAATCCAAAACATGTAGTTCATTTTCAAATTAATATTTTAACAAAAGACATTTATGAATGTCAACATTCAACAAAGTGATTTCACCAAGAGTTTACAAGATGCTCATAGTATGAGCTGCTTGAATATAAAGAGCTGTACATAAGAATACAAACACTGCTATCACACAATGTTTCTAGTTTAGTATTTGGTAGCTGAAGCAAATACTCATGCATTAAAAAAATCTACAATTTCCAGTTTATTATGAAGTACATACTGGCTGAAGAGCTAATCCCACTTCAACCCAAACTTACTTTTCAATCTCATACCTTAGTCTCTGTAATCATGCCATCAAAGGGACAAGAGTACACCGCTATTTTTGCATCTTTGACAGATGTTACATCACCTTCGGTTTCCTTCTTAAAAACCATGCCATGCAATACTGAAGATGAATAGATACCAGAGCCCTAAGGAGTCAAAACATCAAAATTGTCACTGAAGTTAAGTTTTAAACTAAAGAAGTATGCTAAGGCTAACAGGACCAGACAGTGGGCATAAACAAACCATTCTTCTCAAGGTTACACAGTAAGCCACTACTATGGAGGGAAGGCACTTCAGCGGGCTGGGAAAACTAAGACAGCAATCAAGTCGTGTATTTGCCTAATCACCAAGCACTTTGTACTAATGTACCAGGTAGAATTGTTACTACACACAGAATAGAAAAAATCAAAGGCAACCATCTCTGCAGTCCCATTCTATTACAGTATTCTAATCCCTAAATATCAGGGGGAAATGATGACGTCACAAGAAAATGCACTCTAATAGCAACATCATAATTTATTAATACCAAATGTTATAAAATGATGCCATAAAACAGTGGCTCTCAACCTGTGGGTCAGAACCCCTTTGAGAGTTGCATATCCTACATATCAGATATTTACAATTCATAACAGTAGCAAAATTAAACCTATGAAGTAGCAACGAAAATAATGCTATGGTTGGGGGGGATTCCCACAACATGAGGAACTGTATTAAATGGTTGTGGCATTAGGAAGGTTGAGAACCACTGCCTTAAAAAGACAGTTAAGTGTTGGGCGGTGGTGGCGCACACCTCGAATCTCAGCACTTGGCAGGCAGAGGCAGGTGGATCTCTTAAGAGTTCAAGGCCAGCCTGATCTACAAGAGCTAGTTCCAGGACAGTTAGAGCTATACACAGAGAAACCTTGTGTCAAAAGACTAAAACCAAAAGACCGTAAATACTAAGTCTAAAACAGGGTGAAACTTAGGGGCAGAGAAATGGCTCAGTGGTTAAGAACACTGGTTGTTCCTCCAGAGGACCCAGATTTGATTCCTGACTCCCCCACAAAGAGTAGGTCAAAACCACCTGTAACTCCAGTCCGAAGAGATCTGATGCCGCCTTCTGGCATCCATGGAAAATGCAAAGTATACAGACAAACAGCTGGCAAAACTCACATAAACAAGTCTTTAAAAAAAAAAGCAAAACAATTTTGGAGCAAGGAAATAAGCAAAATAATCGATCTTGGACTGAGAATGTAGCTCCATGGTAGAGTTCTTCCCTAACACACCCAAAGCTCTGGGTTCAAGTCCCAGTACTGAAAAAACAACACCCCCTTCCAAGACCTATTTGGATAATGGTAATGCATTTTTGAAACTTACCAGAATCTTACATACTCTGATGTTATCAACATTGAAATTGCCAGAATCAGGAAAAATAGATACTGTCAAGAAGATGAAACATATTTTTTAGACAACAAAGATATCTCAGTCAAAATTAAAGAGAATGTATTTTGGATTTTTTTCTTTTACTGGTATAACTTACCACATGCCTGAGCAATAAGCTTGGCCAGAAATGTTTCATTCCCGTACTGCTTACTCATTACAGAGGTTCGAAGCAGAGATGACACTTCATCAACATCTCGAAGGTTTTTTGCAGAACAGCATACCAAATCAGGAAGAATCTCGTGAGCTTTTTTACAAGCTATTTCATAGCCCGATATTACCTAAACCATGAAGAAATACTTTAGTAGACATAATTTTGACATGACATACTCTGATAACCCAATAAATGTATTTTCAACATAAAGTAACAAAAGTGTTTGTAGAGGACACATGGTAGAGCCAATAGCTATGAACTATATAGCTTTGACAACAACACACCGTTCAATCCTGATTCTATCACTTAAGTGTTATAGGGCCCTGAGCAAGATTTCTCTATCTCAAATCTCTCTTCATATGAAATAAATTGAGTTTAAGGTTTAGCAATAGGATTCTTCTGAGGACAAAATCTGTACCACACGTGAAGTATATGGTCATTGCCTAGCACAGTGTAAGCTACTCAATGTTAGCTATTACTAGTGGACTTGAAGTTTATTTTAAACTTATTCATTTGTATATGGTAAATGTGGGAGAAGTGTGAAGTATGTGAACAGTGTACGCCTCTATATACAGGTGTAGCACGGTGGCTGGAAGTAATTTCAGGTGTCCTGCTCTATCTCTGACATATTCCCTTTACACAGACTCTCAATCTGAAGCTAAGTGGCTGATCAGCAAGTTCCAGTGCCTCCCACAGTGCTGTAATTACAGGCATACCCGAGCAATACATGAGTTCTAGGGATTTGAACTCAAGTCCTTGTGCTTGTCCTTGAGTTATCTCCCTAGTCCTGAACCTTCAACTTTAAGCAACAAGTAAACAACTAAAGTACAGAATACTTGCCTCTGATACTGACAAACCAATCCTCAGAAGTTCTTCAGCTAGTTCCAACAGAGCTCCAGCAAATACCAGAACAAAGTTTGTGCCATCCCCGACCTCTTGTTCTTGCATATGAGAGGCCATCACGATCATTTTTGCAGCAGGATGTTGTACCTGATATAAAGAGATTATCAAGTGAAAACTTTTTTTGGTTTTTCAAGACAGGGTTTCTCTGTTACAGATCTGGCTGTCCTGTAACTTGCTTTGTAGATCAGGCTGGCCTCAAATTCACTGAGATCCACCTGCCTCTTCTGAATGCAGGTATTAAAGGCAGACTTTGGTTTTGATCCTTTTGCCTCTGCATCCTGAGTGCTAGGATTAAAATTGTGTGCCACCACGCTCAATTTATACAGCATAGGAAATTAAACCCTAGGCAGACACCCAACAAATTAAAACGCACCCCCAAGTCTGAAAGTAAATTTTAAAAAATAATGAAAATTCCTGAGTTCTTAGCAGTTAATTTTAGATACTCTTCAATTTAATGGGGACTGAAGCCAGGTTTTGTGCTTGCTAGGCAAGTGTTATCACTGAACTATATCCGTAGAACACTTTTAGATTCTTCCAAACCAAGGAGGAAGACAAACTCTAAGCCAACACTGCAGTTCTATTACTTGGACAATACCCCATTTCTGAAAGTGCCTGGAGACCGCAAGAGCATGTTAGAGCCCTCAGAGCTGGGGTTACATGTGGCTGTGAGCTGCCTGATGTGGCTGTTAGCAACTGAGCAGTAAGCGCTCTTAATCATCAGGTCATCTCTCCAGTCCTACTCAATACTGTTTTAATTCCCGAGAACGTCAACATGGTGGAAGATAAACATTTACCACAAAATTTCCTCCACAAATATTCTGAAGCTAATTTGTCCTTAGCATATCATTTTTTAAGATGTTAAAGGAATGTTACTTTTTTTTTTTTCATTTCTTTCAAAGCAGATTTAAGTTTTCGTCCAGTACTTTTAAGGCAATGCTTTGGAAAATTCTTCAAAGCCGAGCAAGCACACATAAAACTACAGTTTAATAGAATGAGAAATAGGTGTGTCAAACATTCCTCTTATCCCTGCTTAAAGTATCTGTTCTGCAGACTCTTTGACATCAAAACTGCAGCAAAACAAAGTTCCAACTGGTTCTTTAAAAAAGCATCAATATTTACCATCTAGTTTTATAGATGTTTTGCTAGTCACAGCAACACTCCATAAACAAGTAACCGAAGACAGTGTGTGAGCAGCCAACAGTCAACTGCTGGTCACTTACAAATCTTCAGATCAGCTTGAGGAAGAAGAAGCCCTTTACCATCTAACTGAAATAAGGCTGCACCGGGGTCAGTTGGGTCTTTCTCGATGGCTTTGGGAAACTTACTTCCAGCTCTCGTAAGATAGTCGCCGCGTCATTTGTCACGAACAGCTTCTCCAGGCGGTTGATGACCATTTTATTCATTCCTCAGATAGTTGCAAAGAGAAATAATCCATTATTATTCAAACATTCTCCTCCATAACCCAGAGAGAACATGGTCCAGAGGCTGTACTGGCTTTCACCCTCCATGCACACACTTGCTCTGCATTTTCAGATCTACCAAGAGCCCATGGGCTTTTGCTGACTGAACACCCAGTTTAGCATGTAGAAAGCATTCAACAAATAGAAATTAAGACATACAAAATTAATATACTCAGAAACACACTTGTCTTATGCTTAATTCTCTAGTCTATCTTTAGTTCAACTAAGAGTTTGCTTAAACTATGTCAAATTTTGAAACTGTTCAGCCTTTTCCATTATAAAGAGCTATGTCAACAGCGAAAGTGCTCTAATTTTCCTATTACCTAATAGGATAACAGTACCACTTTTTAAAATTTTTCTAGAAAGCTAAATTTCGGACGGAAAGTTAGAAGCACACCAGTGCCATCAAAACAACTAGCAAAAACTGCCCTATAATTTACCACCCTGAGGACAAACACGAGACAGAAGCTAACACACAATCACACCAAGTCTTTTACAGCCTGAATATGGCCATTACCATTTGGTCCGTATGCTGTACGAGTGGTCTGAGCAAGCTCCTTGCAGGCTTGTATATTTCTATACACGGCCTCTTCTAATCCTGAAAAATGCTGCAAAAGAAAACATCTGCTTAAATAGGGTCATGAAGAACTCCCAAACACAGAGGATCTGCTCATCATGTTTCTAATAAAGCTTTAGGTTCACATAAGCACTTAACACGGACTCTGGAGTCAGTCTTTGTCCCCCCGTCCCCCCCACTAACTTAGTATAGAGCCCAGGCAATTTTTTTCTGTATGTAAATCAATGAAATAACTAACATTCCCTACTTGACAAATTGTTTAGAAACACTTACCTGTAGTGACTATTTAATTTGTATTTCAGTAAATAAAACTTGCCTGAAGATCAGAGAGTAAAACAGCCCCACTGGTCAGCATTATTAAGACCAGGCAGTGGTGACACACACCTTTAATCGCAGTAGCAACACTAGCTTGCCATAGAAACTGGGCAGTAGTGGTGCATGCCTTTAATCCCAGCCCTAGAGAGGATTATAAAACAGGAGGAAACAGCTCTCACACACAGTCTCATTCTGAGATTCCTGGAGGTTAGAATCACCATTTCAAACTGAGGTAGAAGTTAAGAGCCAGTGACTGGCTGTTTTGCTTCAGATTTAACTGCAGTATCTGTTTCTGGGTTTTTACTAATCATCCTACACATACCTACTGAAGAACTATCCTTCCCTCTCACCTTTACCAAGGGACTGAACCTAGGAACTCAATCTACCATTAAGCTACAACCCCAGTCAATTAGTACTAGCTTTTTATTTGAAATTCTTTTGGGGACTTGGGTTGTCTTCACTTCAGTCCTCAGTACCGATTTACAGGCATCTCGGCTAAAGTACTAGTCTCTGAGTGAGACAAATGTTTTTAAATGTATCATTTTCTCAATCTAAGTGAGGGAGGTAGACCTAAGCTGGAAGCCATGACACCCACTCCACATCACCACAAAGGAAATTGCCAATATCATTACATTAAATACTGACAACCACTTAGTATGCACAAGCTATCAGCAAAATGTTCTCAAACTGTTAAGGGTCCTCTACTTCCCTTAAGACCTTAAATTCAATTCACCTGTCTATTTCTACAAGTCTTCGTACCATGGTAAACAAAAAAATTATCTGGCAGCTTGAACATCTCTTGGCAAATGGCTCCATATACAGTGTGATACTTTACAAAAAAAAATCACTTTCCTAAAATTATATCCAAGAGAGAACACTATTTTATCTGGGTCGGAGCTTCACTTGTCCTGTGGGCTACAACGTGGGATAGTTAGAATTCAAATATATTACTATCTTTTGGCCCAGTTTTCTCAATTTAGAGAAGATAAAGAAAACATGATCTCGAGAGGTAGATTTTCAGTAAAATTAAACTGGGGATCAGGTATCTACGGAGGATCATTTGGAAGGAAGTCACCACGAGCAGGTCCAATGGTGGCTATACCATGCCGGGCTCTGTCCCTTCCATCTTACAACCCCCGAGCCGTGCGCCAACCGGCTCATCCGTCCCGCCCAAGTCCATCAACTGCACCGCCAGCTCCCGTTACGGGCGGGGCCCTGACCGCCATCCCATAGAGGGGAATGCAGAGCTGGGGTGCGAACCCGCCGTCTTGCCCCGTCCGCTCGGGCCAACCCTGGTCGGGGAATGAGAGGCTTGCCCGCTAGAAAGGGAGGCGTGCTGGGCGTCAGCGGCCCGGCATGCAGAGCACGCCTCCCTTTCTGGAACCTTCCTTTTCCCGGGTCGCGGCGCAGTCTCACGCCCGCAGGCCTTTCGCCTCTCCTACAGCCTTCACTCTCGATGTCACCTACTTTTGCTCCATCCTTGAGCATCTGGGCAAAGCCCGGGGCCTTGGGGACGTGGAGCGCCATGGCTAGCCCGCAATCAACCGCTCACGCGCTCGGAGGAAGCGAGGTGCGCGCACAGACTGCCGGGAACGCCGCTTTGCGTCCCCTTCCCCCGCCCGCTCCTCTGACGTATCGCGAGAACGAGCGAGGCCGAGCACTAGAGCGGCTCCTGCAGCCAGACCCAATCTACAGATCCCCGATCAGGGCGAACGATTAGGCCGAGCACCGAGCGCGCGCTCCCGGCGCCTGCGCCACTGCCGCAAACTGCGGTTCTTCGTTCCCGCTTGTTCTAAGTAAACTCTGGTCTGGATGTTTGGCTTGAGACGGCTTCTGAGGCGGGCATTCCACTTCTTAATACTGCAGATCCAGTTTGCCTTTTCCTCTCGCGCCGAACCTGCCCTTCGTCCCTGCAAACTCCCATTGGCCGTCCTCTGTGTGCTGGTCACTGTTGGAAGCACCGAAGGCTGGAAGGTGATGGTTAAAATGGTAGCAGAGATTGCAACCTGTGGAGTGCCCACGCATGGGCAGTTCCGTATGGTTTGCCCAAGAGTAGTTATCTTTGTTATTGGTCAAACTTACAAATGAATATTATCTCCATTTTAGAGGAGGGAAATTGATGTTCACTATGTTAGTAATAAGCCAGAGGTTGCCAAGCCAGTAAATATTAAATATTCCTGCCCCAGGCTGGCTGATTGCAAAGTATGCGTAGTTAAGCATTTTGCTTTCTTCCCCCAGGCGGTGGTGGTTCAGGCCTTTAATCCCAGCACTAGGGAGGCAAAGGCAGGCAGATCTCTGTGAGTTCAAGCCAGCCTAGTCTGCAGAGTGAGTTCCAGGATAGCTAGGGTTGTTACACAGAGAAGCCCTGTCTCAAAAAATCAAAGACCAAACAAGCAAAAATATTTGGAAAGAACTGTGAATACCACTCTTTTAAAAAGTTATTTTCAGTAGTCTTATGTTAGCCTGCGGTGGTCACTGTTACATTTTTAATGTTTAGTCGTTTGTCTGATTTATAATATTAACAACTATTGATAACTAAAATACACATAAACAAAAGATTATTGACGGGTTCTATATTTTAAAGCACATATAGGCGTTCTATAACTGTAGAGAATATAAGACCTGGTTAAAGAGGACAGTCCAAGACTTTCTCATGGATTAGCTAAGAAAATTAAAGCTCCTGTCTCAGAAGAACATCATTTATGAGCCTAGCTGGCGCCAAAGCGGAAGGGAATTTAAAATAATAACCTGATTCTGTAAAAGTGACTATGATGAATTAAATCTTGGGAAAATGTAATGATTTGATCATGAAAATCAAACTTGAGTTCAAGACTACTGATGAATTTTCATTAAAAGTTTACGATAAAATTGGACTTTGCCTTAGTTGTTATAAACAGTAAATGGGAAGAATTAAAATCACTTTAAATCTAGTATATGATATTAGATTTTAATTGCCAGTAACTCCTTTTAAATGAAGATTTGTTAATTCTGTGTAATTTGGATTAAACTGTATTTGTAATTGCAGAGTCGTGATAGCAAGGGGGAAGTTTCTACTGGGCTTAAGCAGAATATGTGTCAGCCAGAAAAGAAAGCAAACACAAATCCTTAGTGTGAGTCCAGTCAGGTCTAGCCCGGGCTGCTGTCACACTAGTATCTCTGCCTGCTTGGTTCTACTCTGGGTCTTCTAGCCACAGTAGCCAAACAGCTCACCCTGTTCTTCACTCCATGTCTCATTCTTTCAGCAGGGCTCTCTGGAGGCCTCCGTGGTCCGTGATATGACAATGGCTTTAATGTGCAAAGCCTGAGAGGCCAGTTGTCCCTGATGCCCACTGTGCCTAGCAAACCTTTCCATCTCCTGTGGCTCCGTTAACTCCATCCACATAAGTAAGCCTAGCATTTTCCTTGACAAGCCTGGTTATCATTCTGATGGCCTCTGCCCTTCTCCGTCACATGTCACTCGGTTGCAGTGACAAAAGTCTTTCTCAACCAGAGAGTCAGCGCTGCATGAACTGAACTTCCAATTGGATATTGAGTGGAATGAGAACTCCATATCTAATTCCCATGTAGACTGCTGCCCAACAAATGAGAATCGAACTGTTAGCATCCTAAAATTCACAGGCTGAAGTCCTCCCCATTAACAGGGTGAGACATTTGGGTGGGTAATTGGTTCATAAGAGAAAACACTTTGGAGCGGATAGCACCCTTATAAAATATATTTAAGGGAACTTCTTGCCCTTCCACTGTGTGATGGCACCTAAGAACCAGAAGGTAGGCTTTCACTGTACCTATCCACACTTTGATCTTGAATTTCTCAACCCCCCAGACTGAGGGATGAAATTCTGTTGTTTGTGAGCCCCCCAGGGTGGAATTTTGTTAGTAGTCTAGTACAGCGAAGGTGTGGTCTGTGTCTTCTCGTCTACTTATCATACAGTCAGACAGACAACAGAACACAGCAGAAAACGTGCCGCTTTATTTTTTTTCTTTTTTCTTTTTTTGGTTTTTCGAGACAGGGTTTCTCTGCAGCTTTTTTAGAGCCTGTCCTGGAACTAGCTCTTGTAGACCAGGCTGGCCTCGAACTCACAGAGATCCGCCTGCCTCTGCCTCCCGAGTGCTGGGATTAAAGGCGTGCGCCACCACCGCCCGGCCCAATGTGCCGCTTTATAAAAGATCAAGGATTCAAGGTGTCTGAGATTTCAATTCAAGAGTACATGCTGTTAACACAGTGGTTCTCAACCTGTGGGCTGCCACCCCTTTGAGGTCTCATTAGATCTTTACAGTATGATTCATGACAGTAACAAAATTACAGCCTGGGATTAAAGGAGTACACCACCGTGCCCAGCTTACTTTTATTTCTTAATATACCTGCATTTTCTCCCTATCTTTGCCCAGTCTCTGTGGCTTGGGAATGAGGTTGGGAGGACAGCGGGCTACAGACTAACATGTCTATCCTTCGTGAGTGTCTGTCTTCTGGGCCAAGCAACTGCTATCAGTTGTGTCCCAGGCAGGGATGGTTTGACCCTTTACACACCCGAGAATAGAGACCTGGAGTATAGCATGAGACTCTCTGTGTATCCAACTGCTCCCTACCACCTGGCAATGATGCACATGGCCTGGATGAGGGAAGGAAAGAATAGAGCAAGGGCTCCATCTGTGCCCTCTACCCTGCAGAGTAAGGCTTTCCAGGTGGCTGGTTGGGGAAGGAATGTCCGCACCCCTGCAAGTAACCCCTTTATAAGGAAGCCTAATAAATGCATTGGTTCCTCAGATTGAACTTCGGTGGAATCTTGCCTCCGTTTGTCACTGGGACCTTGGGAGGAGAGGGGAGATGTTGCTTTCTGTCTCCCTAAGGGAAAACATGTTAACATCACCATCTCATAGATTCCCTTGGTTTCTGTCAAACACACAGGTTATAAGGCCACTTCAAATTCAGGTCTCAAAGGGCTGTGCTGGTTATAGATAAAACACTTGGCTGTTGTTTTACATTTTGAGACAGGGTTTGTCTTAGTTGTTTTTATATTGCTGTGAAGAGACAGTGTGACCAATGTAACTTATGGAAGGGAGAATGTATTGGGGCTTACAATTTCAGAGGGCAAGTCCATGACCAACATGGTGATGGTTGGGGGAACATGGCAACAGACAGGTAGATGGGGCAGTCATGGAGCAATACTGGAGCAGTAGCTGAGAGTTTCTGTTGGATCCACAAGCAAGAGCAGAGAGAAACACTGGGAATGATTTGGGCTTTTGAAACCTCAAAGCCCCGCCCAATGACACACCTCCTCCAATAGGACTGCACCTAATCCCGCTCAATCAGTTCTACCAACTGGAGACCAAATGTTCAAATATATGAGTGTGTTTTTTCTTCTCTTTTGGGGGACTCACCACCCAGTTCCCAAATAAGTCACACGCAAAGGCTTATTATTACTTATAAACTCCCAGCCTTAGATTGTCTCGCTTTTTATCTTAAATTAACCCAACTACTTTTTGCCTTGGGGCTTTTTCCTTTTCTTACTTCTGTATGTCTTACTTTCAATCTTACTTGGTGACTGGATGGCTGGCCCCTTTTCTTGCTCCTTGATCTCTCTTGCTTCTTTTTTTCCTCTACATTCCTCCTTCTATTTATACTCTTCGCCCGTCAGCCCCATCTATCCTTTCTCCTACCTTGCTATTGGCTGTTCAGTTCTTTATTAGATCATCAGGGGTTTTAGACGGGAAGGACAACAACTCCTCAGAGTTGAACAAGTGCAGCAAAACAAAAGCAACACATCTTTATATCGCTAAACACTTGTTTATCCAGAGCATAAACAGATGTAACCTTAAAGTAACATTCTACAACATATGAGCCTATGGGGGCCGTTCTCGTTCAAACTACCACAGCCTGACTTCACACTCACTGTGTAGCCGAAGCTGACCATTAACTCCCGATTCTCTGACCTCTGCCTCCCAAGTCCTGAGACTCCAAGCATACATCTAGCAACAGGACACTTTTATAATCAGATTATGGTGCAGGTAACAAAATGTGCCAGCTCTTTGAGGTCAAGATTGCTCACAGCAAGAATGATGCTGAAAGAACAGGACCAGGGGACATGGAATTCAAACCTCATGATACCTGTCCCTAAGGTACCTCTAGATGGAACAAAATGCCTTTAAATTCTGTTACTTAGGAAAAAGAGTGGGGCAAGAAGACTCTACCTCATCAAAGTGTTGGCAGTGACAATAAACTGCCTCATAACACGGAAGATACAGATGTAGAGAGATGGCTGAAGAACAGCTTTTCCCAGACCCCCATCCTCCTATGCTCTTGCAGGATCAGATAGCATTCTCCAGAGGCTCAGATGAGCATGGCCTTTGTGGGTCCATGTAAGAACACCACCAGTACATAGCAGAACCATTTTCTTCTAGTTTAGTGGTGATTTTTGGCCACACTGAGGCCATTTTGCTATGCCAAGTCTTTGGGAAGCTTCCTGTCTTGCTTTTTCTTCTGAAGCAGTATTTCTCTCGCTTCATACTGCAAGACATTTTTAACTGTCTTTGGTTATTCAGTTGTTTCCCAACTCCTTTGTTGTTTGTCTGCTTTTGCTTGTTTTCTTTTTCAAGACAGGGTTTTTCTGTGTAACCCTGGCTGTACTGGAATTTACTCTGTCAACCAGGCTGGCTTCAAACTAAGAGATCCGCCTGCTCTGCCTCCTAAGTGCTGGAATCAAAGGCATGAGCTACCACTGCTACCACGGCTTGGCCTTGTTTCCCAACTCTTAAGGAATGCTGGCTGCTAAGACATGACCAAGGAGCGAGGATAATGTGTTAGATAAGACAAGGCTGAGTTTGTTTCTACTGCAGCCATTGAGAATCTATCATCATAGACGTTCTGGTTAGCTTTCCATTTCTATGATAAAATACACGAGATCATCAGCTTAAACAGAAGAAATGCTTATTTTGGCTCCTGGTTTCAAGAAATTTCAGCCCATGATTAGCTGGTTCCATTGTCTTGGGGCCTGTCTGAGGACATTATGGTCAGGCAGTTTTGTTGATAAAGCAGGGCTCTGCTGGGTAGGGAAGGGATCTGCAGTCAGCTGACTCGCGGTCTGGCTGGAGATGGCAAGTGAGGGGTCTCTGCTGGGATGGCTCAGCTCTGCCTCACAGTGGCTTGTGTCTGAGCAGGCTTCCGGGGCTTGTTCTCAAGGAGATGGAGAGTTCCAAGGGAAAGGGGACATGTGCAGACACATTGTCAGATTTGCTGGCATCTCCTTGATCAGAGTAGGTCACCTGACCGCCCCTGACTTCCTGAAAGATTGGAGAATCAAAGAGTATAGATGGAAGGAAATAGGAATATTAAGGACAGTAATGCCGTCAGTGACCACAGCTACATAACCCCAATCAGTCTTTTTGCTAAGAAACTTCAAGCATTTTTTTTTTCACTTTGTCTTCAATAATCCCATTCAACAAGCCATCACAGGAAACACTGTGATGTCATTTGACCTTACAGGATTTTCTATAAATCAGCAAATAAACATGTCCTTCTGGTGTTTTACTAAACTTTTTTTCCAGTTACAGTGGGCGATGACTATATTGAAAAAATACCCCCCAAAATTGAAAATGGCCACTGTTTTTAAAAAAAGGAATTTTAAAAATTATTGTATTGTTTTGTGTGTATGAGTGTTTCTCTGCATGTGTCTCTGTGTAGCTTGTGCGTGCAGCGCCCACAGAGGCCAGAAGAGGGCATCAGACTCCTGTAACTGGAGTTACAGATGGCTGTGAGCTGCCACATGAGTCGTCTGAAAGAGATGCAGTGTTCTCAACCCTGAGCCATCTCTCCAGGCCCTACTATAGCCCTTTTTTACAGGACTGTCCTGTTATCAGGCGTATGTGTAGGCGGGTACCTGTGCCTGGTACCCATGCTCTCTAACTCCTCTGCGGCAGCGTTCTCCCTGAACCTGGACTTGCATTCTGTAAACTGACCTGGCCATCAGGAACCCTCTTGTGTCTATCCCTCTCAGGGAAGGGTTACAGATGTGGATCCAGCTTGGTGCTTGGTGCTGCGCTTGCATCTTTCTAGCCCAGTGCAGTCATTGTTGGTGGGCTGCAGTGTCTTACTTTTATACCTTTATGTTCTGAGATGATTCAGAGCATTTTGGAGAGTATCCTATCAGCCATTCCTAAAGGCACTAGCTTGTTTGCCTTTGTTCGTGTCTTAGTTTTCTCTGCCCTAGTTTATTGCATAGAATAGCCATACTATTCAGATACTCTATTCAAATAACGCTGGATTTGAACTTGGTAACATGTTTTTTAAAAGCGTTCCTCTCCGATCCCTGTTAGAAGTCTGAAGTCTGTGTTAAGAGTGAAATTCTCTGGATGCCATGTGCTGACTTCTCATTCAGTAATAAATTAGTAATTTTGCCTTTGGATCAAGCCAGGCATTAAGGGTCTTCTTCTTTGGAGAATTAAATTTGATATGTTTTCCTTTAAAAAAATAATTTATTGTTTTATGTGGCTGGGCATTTTGCTGGCATTTTTGTCTGTGTACTACATATTTGCAGTGCTCACGGAGGCTAGAACAGGACATCTGATCTTCTGGAACAGGAGTTACAGATGGTTGTTAGTGGACACATGGGCACTGCGAAGTGAACCCAGCTTCTCTGCAAGAGCAGCAAATGCTCTTAACTGCTGAACCATCTCTCCAGGCCACAAACTGCCATTTTTTCTATCATATCCTTTTTCTTTTATTTTCTTTTTCTGTTTGTTTGCTTGGTTTTTGATTTTTCAAGACAGGATTTCTCTGTGTATGTAGCTTTGGTTGTACTGGAACTTGCTCTGTAGACCAGGCTGGTCACTAACTCAAGAGATCCGCCTGCCTCTGCATCTCAAATGCTGGGATTAAAGGTGTGTGCTGCCATCACTGCCCGGTTTACATAATATTTTTTTTGAACATTTATTCTCCTTAGTTTCTTGCTTTTCCATCTCTTTTTGCCTCAACTATCTCAGTTTAAGAACAGTTTTGCCAGGCACAGTGGTCCGCGCCTATATTAGCAGCGGTGGGAGGCTGTGACTGAGGAGGTCAAGGCCAGCCTAGGCTACAGGGTGAGTCCCAGACAAGGCAGCAGATGCTAAAGGTTCCCATAGGTTTGGGAAGGGTTAGGACGCCTGGCCTTGGAGGTGTGTCACTGGGGGTGGGCTTCCTGGTTGTAAATACTCATGCCTTTCCAGTATGCTCTCTCTCTGCCTCCTACTGGTGGAGCAAGATGTGAGCTCTTAGCTATGCTGCCACCATATTCCTGCTGTCAGCTTTGCCCTGCCACCACGAACTCTAATCCTCTGGAACTTAAATGCTTTTGTAAATTGCCTTGACCGGGGTGTTTTGTCACAGCAATAGAAGAGTAACTAAGACACCCTTTCTCAGAAAGAACAACCACCAAACACCTTGACAGATTTTGTTTTTTTGAGCTAGATTAAATCCTTGATGGATTTCAGTGGGATATTCATTTTTCATAGTTACTAGCATATGGGTTTACAGATGTTTTAAAAGTGAAACTCTTCATTTCAGAAATTTAAACATTTAGCAGAGGAAGAATTTATTATTTGTCTTTAATTACATTTACTTATTTTGTGTGTGTGTGTGTGTGTGTGTGTGTGTGTGTGTGTGTGTGTGTGTCTGTGTGTCTGTGTGCCTGCGCGCGCATGTGCATACGCACACACGTTCGTTCGTGTTTATTCAACTTGAGGGAATGGATTCTGTACTTTGACCACATGGGTCCCATGGATTGAACTCTGCTCATCATGCTTGGCTGGAAGAGTCTTTCCCTGATGAGCCATCTCCCCAGCCCAAAATTTACAGATGTTTGCTTGAACAAAGAAACACAACCACGCTATGAAAGTTACAATGCCAAAGTATGAAACTTGAGAGGGGCTTACATTGTTATATATAGATGCCATTAAAAACAGAGAAACTGGAGGATCACTGTAGAGTGTTGGTGCATATAAGATAGTTCCTGACTTATTCCCTCCCTCCATCCTTTCCTCAGTGCTGGAGAGCAAACCCAGGGCTTTATACATGCTGAGTGAGTGCTCTCCCACTGAGTGCTCTTTCACTGAACTACAGCCTAGGCTCACTCACTTCTGACTTGTGATTCTCCTGCCTCAACTTCCCAAATGCTGGGGTTGTAGGACATGTCCCATGTCCAGCTGGACCATAGTTTCTTTTAGGAACTTAGTCCATGAGACATTGCTTATTTTGGGGGTTGGATTGGTAAGGATGCTCGATGGTCCAAATGCTTATTAGCCATTGTCATTCTCACTTGTCCTATTCTTAATGTTTTGGCTATTTTTGTTGCAATGATTTCCACTCGGGTGTTCAGTGCAGTCAGTCATTAGTCCTAGGGAGTAAAATTAAGAAAGGATCTGTGTGTCTATTTATGTAGCAGTCCGCTAGAGCAATTACATTTTCTCATTGCTATGCGGCAGCCCACTTCCTGTTCCTTAATAGAGCCTCGCTCTTCTGACTGCGTGTCCAGCTGTATCACGGAGGAGAATATTAAGTCATGCCAGCAATTTCTGTGCAGATGAAAAGTAGTGGCTACTGAAATTACTTTCCCAAAGATGGTTATCTCTTTAACGTGGTTACACAGTAACGGCATAGGAAAATAAAGTCTAATGATTAGAAATGAACTCTGAGAAGAAAAGAATCTGTATTTAGGAACTGCGAGAAAGGAGAGGTGTAAGGATATATATATTTAGAAGACCTAATTGCAATCACTTATCTTAAGATGACATTCAACTTTGTCAAAAAAAAAAATCCCAACAGGAAGCGAAAGAAGTAAGCAAGGAAAATGTCTTTCTCCAAGTCTGTATATTTCTTTCTAACCTATGATATGGAACAAGTCATTGGCCCTACACTGAAGCCTTTTGGATCAAGAATTGTTGTAAAATACTTTTAAATTTCATTAAAATTAAAGGACATTGAGTGTCCTTCCTCACAAAGATGAAATAAGAACAGATATGAGAAGGCATGAGTCAGAAGTTATTGATAGTAGCCAGAAGTGACAGGTAATGACAGGCACCCAGATGAGGACCTGTCACACATACAGAAGACCCCAACCTAGAGAACGTAATTGAGGTTAGTGAAGCCATTGCATTTGAATCGCTTCAGGTGATTGTCTATGCCGATCAGAGCACCCAGGGAGTTTCATCCATTGCACCCGTGGAAAGAAGTTCCTCAGGCTGGGGCAGCTTACAGTATGCTCACCCACCCTCCCAATGCTCCTTCCCACAACGGCCAACTGCAGTCTTGTTTTCGGCAAAAGAGTAGGAAAAGGTGGAAGATCACTGAGAAGATACGAACCCGTGCTGTCTCTTAGTTAACAACCGCTGGCGGTAACCTCTAGGCGATTGAGGGAGGTCATAGCCTATTTGTTAAGGTGCTGATTGAGACTCTGGGACACCGGTTCCTTCCCTGAATATAAAACCAATTTTGAGCCAAGTCATTTAAGACCTTTTGAAAACTGAGTCTAAAATAGCATGTGATATCCTGAGGAGAAAAATAAACGAGGTGATCCACGGGGAAAGGGCAGCTTTATATGGTGTTCTTACAGAGAGAGAAGGCAGGGTTGATAATGAGAGGCCAGAAAAAGCAAAACCAAAAACCCACCGTGGCACAATCACATGAATTCCAGCTTGGAATGGACATTCCCGTGTCTGCGGCCCAGTGAGTGCTGCCCCCAGCCCTGAGAACGGGTGGAAGGATTTTTGAGTTTATGAAATGGACAGTCTACTAATCAACAATGCTCTTAGGGGATGATGGTGCCATTTCTTTCTTCTTAAAAAATATTGATACTATGTGTGTGTGTGTTGTGCGTGCTTGCAGGAACATGTGTATTTGGGTGCCCCCAGAGGTCAGAAGAGGCTGTGGGAACCCCTGGAGCTGTGGGTAGAAGTGGCGGTGAATTTTCTTATGAGGGTGCTATAAATGGAACTCGTGTTCTCTGGATAAATGACAAACACTCTTAACTACTAAACCATGATATGATATTCGTTTTACTTTTCTATTGAGACAGGGATACACTATACAGACTTAGCTGGCCTGTACCTCCCTGCATAGTACAGGTTGGCCTTTAACTCATAGAGATCTACCTGCCTTTGTCCTACAAAGTACTGGGATTAAACACCTAGGTCACCATGCCCAGTGAGATGATATCATTTCTTGATGAGCATAATATTTAAAAGTGTTCCTTCAGAGTCGTTTTGCCACAGGCAAATTACTGTTTCACTGCAATGCTGAACAGAGCTGACCTTCAGTTTCCCCGATGATGATGCTGATGGTGAGAATGAAAATGATGATCAGATACATAGTAAAGCATGCTCACCGTAATTTGGCCATATGGTGACGCGCAGTTGACGCCTACTTGCTCCTCAGCCTCTCTTCTCACTTCATTTACCTTGTAATAACTGTATCCTGAATTTTATATAAGAATTACTGCTTTTGAATTTCATAATATTACGGTTCAGGATTTTATTGTACAAAGGCAATGATGGTGATAATATCACTAAATGCCAAGTGTTCCTGGGCTGAGGGTTTTGTGCAAGTTATTTCATTTGCTCTTCAAAAGCACGTTGACAAAAGCCTTCAGTGCATTCCCATTTTACCTAAAATAAAAGCAAAGCTCCATTTGGGGGATTTTAGGACCCAGTGTGACCTGTGCCTGCTGTCTTGTGTACTGTGCTTGCTACGCGTCTCCACGGCTGTGCTGTGTGCCTCAGGGTCTTGAAATGTGCCGCTTTCAAACTCTTCCCTCCATAGGGCTCTTCCCCCTTCCTTTCGTTCAGACTCTCCTCCTCTCACACCTTACCATCCATGACTCTTTCTTGTTATTTAGGTGCTTGGACAAATCTCACCTCACCACAGAGAGTTTATTTGAAAACTGTCTTAAAAACATCATCAATCTCTCTCAGATCATCTTGTGTGCTTTTCTTTCTAAGACCCAACACATTGTCTCTTAAAATCTGCAGGCATGGGCCCTGGGATCTCTACAGAGACCAACATTCATGGATGTTCAGTCCCTTATAGTAGACGGTGCAGTGTTTGCTGTAACATGGATCATCTTGTGCATTCTACATCATCCCTAATGTCATGAAAACAGTTGTCATATGTACCGTTTAGTAAAGTCTGCACGTGTTTTCTCCAGATACCACTTAAAAAGTACTTTCCGTCTGTAATTGGTTGGACTCACAGATGGAAAATTCACAGATGTGGAAGGATAATTGTAAGTCAGCAAATTTCTCTTTTCACAAAGTTTTTCATATTATTTATTTACTTATTTATTTGTGTACAGTGTATATGTAGAGATCAGAAGATAGCGTTCAGGATCCAATTCTCTTCTACCTTATGTGGGTTCTCAGGGTTGAATTTAGAATACCAAGGTGTAGCTGAGGATGACTTTGAACATCTAATCACCATGCCTCCACTTCCTGAGAGCTAGAATTTCAGGCATGTGAACACACTAGGCTTTTGCCTGCTGAGCCATCTCATCAGATCTGCCAGTACAATTTCATGTTTCTTAAAAACATTCTGCCATGGACTGACATGCTCCCATGGTCATGCCTCTCCCATCTCGATGGACTGATATCTCTAGAAATCATGAACCACAGTAAATCCCCCCATCGCTTTTAAAACAGGAACAAGAGACCTTTTTATTCCTACCAGTTGGAATTCAATGTTATTGATAATTTGAAAAAAATCTTTTCTTTATTATAATGTTCTCTTTTATTCTCTGTAGGGGGGAGCTTCTTTTCCTCCAGGCCTGTTGGCCACCCGATTGAGAGGGCAAGAGCTACTAGTGGTGACAGGAGACTTTGTGTGCAGTCCATGAGCAGAAATGGAGACAGTCCTCCCAGAGGAAGACTTCGGTGAAGCAGCTCAACTTTATTCCAGAGTATAAGGAAAATACAGGATTTGGGAGCCTGGAGACACATCCTAATTTGCAGCAAGCGACTTGCTTCTATCACAAGACTTATTATGTGGCAGTAGGGTCCTATCTAAATGGTTAGAGCTCTTGCCTAAGTACCATGTGGGTCATCAGGGGAAGAGAGTTTGCAGGGAACTATGTCAAGGGTCTCCCTTGAGATGCGTCAGGCATCCTGGGGTTAGAGACGCCATCCAGATGAGGCTGGGTAGAGAACAGGAAGTTCTGCGGGAAGGGAGGGACTTCCATATTGTTGAGCTTAGAGAAGCTGCCAGGGTATGGCAGACTGCGACCTCTACCAGCCAACAATGTTGTCCAACAATTCTCTTCTGCCCTCCATTTCCCTTGTCTCTTTCTGTTTCTCTCTCTAGTTCTTTTTTTTTTTTGAATAGTGATTGAGATGGCAAATATTTAATAAACAACACATCTGAAGTTCTGGACATCCACAGACGCCGGAGTTCATGAGTGTCCTGGAGCCAAGGTTCAGGCAGGTTAATATGTTTCTGTATTAGATCATTTGACCTAAATAACTTGAACAAGATGCCGGCAGGCTTAATTATGAATACTATTTTCCTCAACACTCACCAAGAGAGCGGAAAACACCACGCCTGCAATATGTAAAGACTACAGATAAAAAACTTAAACTTAGATGTGTGTGTGTGTGTGTGTGTGTGTGTGTGTCTGTGTGTGTGTGTATGTGTGTCTGTGTGAAGTCTCACAGGGTAACCAACGTTGACCTCAAATTGAAGATGCTTTTTCTTCGGACTCCCAAATACTTACATTGCAGGCCCCTCACTTCCTGCCAAGGTAGCAGGATTTGTTTGTTTATTTGTCTGTTTTTTGTTGTTCAGACAAGGCTGGGACTGCAGGGCAGGTGAAGATGACCTTGAACAGCAACTTCTGCTCCCCCTCCTTCTTCCTTTTTGTTTTTCAAAACAGGGTTTCTCTGTGTAGTCCTGACTGTCCTGGAATTTGTTCTGTAGACCAGGCTGGCCTTGAACTCACAAGAGATCTGCCAGCCTCTGCTTCCCAGGTGCTAGGATTGAATTTGTATTATAACCTCATGCTTTCACCCTTTAAGAGCTGGAATCACAGATGTGGCTTATATGGTGCTGAGGATGGATCCCACAACTTTGTCCATTCAAGGCAAGTACTGGGCTGACTGACTAACTACATCCCCAATCCATTTAAAGTTTTGTTTGTTTTTTTAAAATTTTTGAGATGAAGTCTCATGAGGGTCAGGCTGTCCTCAAAATCTCTGTGTCTCTGAGGATGACCTTGAGCCTCTGGTTTTCCTACCTCCCAGGTGCTAGCATTAAACACACACACACCTGGCTTTATGTGCTGCTGAGGACTTCGCCCATGGCTTCATGCATCCAAGCAAGCATTCCACCAACTGCGACTCATCCCCAGCCCCTGTCAAGGCTTGACTGAAGGACTGTGTACCAGCGAGCAGCGAAGCTGTGTTTCTCAAGTGTTGACCTTGGGAAATGCCGGTGCGCGCTCAGGAGAGAGCAGAGCTGCGAACACATTTCACTTAGGATCTGATAACCCCCACTTACCATCCACCAGAAGGCAGAAGTCGTGATTGTTTTCACCAGCAGAAGTGAAGCTCAAGTAGGACGCAATTTAACTGTCAAAGATTGGTGATTTAGAAGTTTAAACACGAGCTTAAGAAAAGGCAAACAAGTCAGGAGGCGGTGGCACACGCTTCTCATCCCCGCACTTGGGAGATGGTGGCAAGTGGGTCTGGTCTGCAGAGTGAGTTCCAGGACAGCCAGGGCTGTAGAGAGAAACAAGTGTCTTTCTGTGGAAAAGGAAGGGAGGGGAAAGGGGAAAAGGAGGAGGGAAGAAAGGAAAGGATGGACACAGCCCACCAAACCGTTCCCTTGCCTTTATTTACATCATTATTAAGTCTGTGATGGAGATAAAGATAGATATAGTAATCCAACTCCGTTGTTTACATCACGTTCATACACAGTTGTGCTGATTCTGCTCTAAAGTATACTAAGTGGCCTGCAGAGGGCGCACTTTCCTTATGTTTACACCTCATGCTTAAACAAAAGAAGAGGACGTTTTAAAAGATTAAAAAAATTCTCTAGTGAATAAGCAGAGGGGGTTCAACTTTTTTTTCTTTTCTTTACTAAATGTTGGAAAGTAGAATATGTAAAAGTTATAGCAGTGAAGGCACTCTCTTATTAGATTTTTCAGTAGCAGAAAAATCAGGAAAAAAAAAAATCCTGACTAGCTGGTGTCCCGCCCATTGATACATCTACAACACAGCACAGCACAGTACAATTCAGCTCAGTACAGCACCAGAGAGTATAATAAACCCATCACAATACAATCCCAACCCCTGAGGCTCAGGGAACACTGCGAAGAGGTGGGTTGCAGCAGCCAGAGGACAAGGACGCCTACCTGTTATAAGATAGTGTAGGGCAGCCGCACCCATGAAATCTTAGCAATGTGGTCACCTAAACAAGACGATAACATCTGATATCCGGAGTGGTCGAGGGAAATCTTGAAAGGCTCTGCCCTTCAATGAAAGAGCCATGGGCAACTCTGGCTGCGAAGGAAGGGAGAACCAGTCTTCTGGGGCTACTAACCTTTAATTAGTTACTCAGTTTGAAGTAGCTATGAGTTTGAGCAGAAGTGGAAAGGACAGGAGTCAAAAGATGGCAGAGCGGGGTGGAAATGACGTAACTACAACACTCAGGTGTGAAATCCCCAACAATCAAAACTGATCTCGTTCACTGACTGATTCCCTTCCAGCTCTTTGCCTCCCTGCGACTTCCTCTTTTACCTTGTTCTTTTCAGTTAATTTATTTTTGTTCTGGAGACAGGGTCTCTCACTGTGTAGCCCTGGCTGCCCTGCAGCTTGCTATGTAGACCAGTGTGGCCCTGAGTTCACGGAGATCTGCTTCTCTTGGCCTCCTGGAAGCTGGGATTGATGGTGTGGGCAACCATGGTCAGCTTTTATCTTACTCTCTTTTTCTTTCTGTATGTGTGTGTGTTTTCATGCTGAAATATGCTTTTAATAGTCCCTTTTTCTGTATGGGTATTATCCAATGGAAATACAATGCAGTTGCAGATATAATTTAAAATGTCTTCATAGTCACATTAAACAACAAATAGAAACAGGTGACATTAATTATATGTATTTTACTTTTAGTTTTTTTTATCATTTCCACACATAGGCAATATAAAAATATGAATGGATATTATTTTTGGTGGATAAGTTACATTTACAGCACATTCCAAATTAAAATGATCATATTCAGTTGTTAAGGAGCCACATGGGAAAAGCACATGTGGGAAAAGCATTGGACGATGCATCTCTCTGACTTCCTTTAGTTATCTCATCCCAACCATACTAGCATCTAGGAACCACTCATGTCGGATTATCCACCAGTTTGGATAGAGTAGGAAACACAAGAAAAAACCCGAGTGTCTTCTGAGCCTGTCACCAACATCTGTAATCTTCTTCCTAGGAAGGAAGTGGCATCTCTTAGGCAGTCAGTTTTTCAATGCCTCAGATCCCCTTTTTCACAACCTGAGGTGCCTCTTTATCCTCCTGAGCATTCATTTGCGAGCGCATACAACCTGCCATCTGTTGGGTATTTCCTGTGTGCGGGAGTGTGTGTCTAATTAACTGTTTACACATAAAATTCCATTTGTCCTTTACACTAACCTTTTAGGTGTTTTTTATTATTTATCCCCTCTGTTTTAAAGACGGAGAGACAAGCGGGGGAGGCTTAGAGTTAGATCCAGTTAGAAGATTACTGAGCTGAGCTCTCAAGCTGGATATGGACATGTCCAAGTCCTGTAGCTTCACTAATAGTGCCTCCCAAGGAAGCGGTGGTTATTGTAACTGACAAGCAAAGCAAGGGGTCGCTAATCCTGTAATCAAACCTTTCGTTTTTAGGGGAAAAAACCCCACATTTCTGAGGGATGCTGAGTGGCTTCTCCCACGAACACCCAGGATCGGAACTCATGCTGTTGACTCAACCTTGGTGCCTTTTCCCTTTATTAGAAATGTTTCCGGATTTAAACCCTAGTTTATAAAGACCATTTAGTGACCCTGTCCAAAGAGGAAGCAAGAGGTTTCAGATTCTCCCCAGAGCAAAAAAGACCTGACCCGAGAAGGTTTGTGTGAGGTCACCGGTCTCCTCGCGACTTTGACTTGGCCTTGATCTTTTTTTAGTGTTTTAGTTTTATGTTCTGCAACAAGTTTGGCCATGTTGGAGGACCATCCAAAGGTCAGTGAGTTGGCTGCTGCGGATTGGGCGCTCACCCGCACGCCAGCGTCTATTACTGTGCCGGTGGAAATCCCCAGCTCACCTCAGGACGGTGTTCCAGCCGCTTTCCGAAAGTCACAACTTTGCAGGCTTTTTGTGCACTACTCCGTAAGAACTCAAGACCGTGGGGACCTGGATGAGAGCGGTGGGCGAGAATCACACCTGCGAAACTCTTCTGAGTTGTCCTTCCCTCTCCATGGGTCAACTGATGTAAGAGTCCACTGCACTTTCCCACCAAAGGGTGCGATTTGAAGTGGAAAGGTTGTTCCTAAATAATTTAATTATGATTTTTTTTATTTCTTTGATTTGAGTACAAATATTCTGATATTTTAAAGGATCACAGTGACTATCAAAAGATTTCTTTTGAAATGTTGTCTCACAGTATAATTCAAGATCATCTGCCGACGGTTGTGGAACACGCCTTTAATCCTAGCACACCAGGGGCAAAGGCAGGCAGATCTCTGAGTTAGCAGCCAGCCTGGTCTACAGCCTGAATTCTAGGACAGACAGGGAAATCCTGTCACGAAACAACAACAAAATAACAACAAAACACTCAGACCATCATCTGGATTTGAACTGATCTTGAATTATACAATAGATTCTGTTGATCAATCTGTTTAAGAAGCTGTTGTTAAGTCTGGAGACCCCGCGGAGTGTGTTAGCGTTAGCAAGTGCCTTTAATCCCAGCACCGGGGTTGCAGAGGCCCATGTTATCTGTGAATTCAAGGCCAGTCTATCCTCAAAAGCAAGTTCCAGGAGAGCAGGATAAACAGGGCTATACAGCGAGACTAGAGACCCTGTGCCCACAGTCATTTAACAAGACAGTTGTCTTTATCTAGGAAAACAAATGCTTTAGCTGAGTTCCGGCTTTGACATTGAGCACATCAAGTATCCCGATTCTCAGGTTTCCTTATACTAATACTTGAATGTTAAGTTCCTTCCTTCCTTCCTTTTTTTCTTTTTCTTTTTTTGAGATGAATCTTTATTTTACGTGCTTGGGTGTTTTGTCTGCATCTTTGTGCACCACATACATGCCTGGTGACAAAAGAGACCAGAAAAGAGTGTCGGACCCTCTGGAACTAAAGTTACAGATGGTTGTGGGCCACTATGTGGCCCTTGCACCTCTCTTCCCAGCCCAAGGGTCTATAGAAAGGCAGTAGCCTTTTTAAGGGGCTCTTTCTGCTTAAGAGTCAATCCCAGCCGGGCGGTGGTCCTGCAGCCTTTAATCCCAGCACTCGGGAGGCAGAGGCAGGCGGATCTCTGTGAGTTTGAGGCCAGCCTGGTCTACAAGAGCTAGTTCCAGGACAGGCTCCAAAGCTACAGAGAAACCCTGTCTCGAAAAACCAAAAACCCATAACCAAAAAAAAAAAAAAAAAAAAAAAAAAAAAAAAAAAAAAAAAAAAAAAAAAAAAAAGTCAATCCCTAGGAGGGTGTTGGTGGTGTGAGGTTTTTAATCCTAGCACTGGGGAGGCAGAGGTTGCTGAATTTCTGTGAGTTGGAGGCCAGCGTGGGGCAAATTCCAGGACAGCAAGTGCTACAGAGAGAAACCCTGTCTCGACACTGACCCCCCCCCCCCAAAAAAAAAAAAAAACGAAAAGAAAGCCAATCCCTCCCTCTGCTGATGTCAGCTGACCTATCCTTGTCGTTCTTCCCTGTGGCGTGGCCCCCACTCCGTGCGCAGGGAATGCCAGTGTTATGGTTTACAGTATCTTGTCTAGCTGGTTGCTCCAGGAAGAGCTGGGGACCACCACTTGGTGTCAATCTAGAGTTATTGTTAAAAAGCAGTTTTTGATCTTGTAGGTTCTGATTCTGGGTTGGGGTTTGCGAGTCTGCATTTCTGAGTAAATCTTCAGGTGATGTTGACTTTGCTGGAACCAGAACTATGTTTGGAGGAGCAAGACTGAAGGTCGGAAATAACTACTGATTTTCGGCGGCATTATTATAGTTGTTAGTATTCAGGCATCTGCACTGGCCTGCCCTTAGGGTCCTGACAGGATACGTCCTCAGCTGCAGCCACTAAGAGCACCTCCTGTGTACATTTGCTGCATTCCCCACTTCCTGCCTCTTTCTCCCTCTCTTCCACCCCTCTTGTCTCCAGGTACCAGTCTCTGCTCTCCCCCTCTCTTTCAATAAACCTCCTTCCCATGTGAGCCTTGTTGAATGGTGTGATTTCTCTTTGCTGCGTTTTTAAAATTACACAATAATTACTATAAAACAAACAAAACGAAGTGATTCTACTGTTCCTAAGAGAAATAAATGTACAGATTTTGCAACAGTGATGCTTAACCCTGCCCCCACAGGGTTTTGTTTTTTTCTTTTCACAGAAAATAATTTTGGAAGCAGATGTTTATAGAGAGAAGTGAGCTGGATTGGGAGTTATGGGGGGGGCATTGAGAGCCTGCTATCTGTAAAATTGATTATGTTAAGAAGTGTATTTGAAAATATCTACTGTGCTTCAAAAATGTATTGACAAAAGCATCGGTTTGTTGTCAGTTTCAAATGAGAAAGTAGAGGAGAAAATACCATTCATTTGCTTGTTTATTCGTTCCGTGTTGATTCTGGGACAAGCCCTCTCTCTTCTTGGCACTGGGGAACATGGCAGATGCGATTTCCTGCTCTCCTGAAGCTTGGAGTCGGCTGACCAAGACAAGCTTCGGAGACATAATCATGATAAGTAGGGTAAGGCTTTTGATTTTTCATTTGTTGTCAGTTAGCATGTATTAATTATACAAAATTCCAGGCTTCACAGTAGTATTTTAATGCACATATATAATGATCTTTGGTCATATTAGAGAGAAGAGAATTTGAAATAGTAAAAGGCCTGGGTGCCAAGGAGCTATAGAAGGTGAATGATCTTTCTTTAAATATCGGAGGGGGACTTTCTTTATTTTTATAATTAGATTTACTTGTTTTATTTTATGTGTGTTTTGCCTGCATGTATGCATGTGCACCACATGAGTGCTTGGTGTCATAGAGGTCGGAACAGGGCATTGGATCCCCTGGTACTGGAGTTATGGATGGCTGTGAGCTATCTACCGTGTAGGTACTGAGAATCAAAGCTTTGCTGCAAGGGCAGCAAGAGCTTTTAACTGCTGAGCTGTCTCTCCAGCCCTGGAGGCGGGGGAGCCCTTCAACAAGGCGGTGTTTCAGCTGGGCTCTGCAGGCAGCGGTCCAGGAGTGGCCGGAGATCCACTGACTTGAAAGCACGGTGATCAGAGTGTGTCTAAGCACAGGGAGGGAAAGAGCACAACCTTGTGGGTCCAGAGCAGAGCAGCGCTGAACAGGACACACGGGATTACAGGTGGCAGAAACCAACTCAGGGGAGCTTAAGTATAGAAGGGAAGGTTGTTGCCTAAAGAGAACATGGGTGGAGCTGGCCTTGGGCACAGGGACACGAAGTGACCTCTCCTCTTCTCCTGGGCTTCCCTTGGAAGAAAGCTACTCTGTCTCTCTTTGAGGACTGCTTCTTCACGTCGTTGGGAGACCACTGGTGATCTTCCCAGCTGTCTCACATATGCAACAGCCCAGTCTCACTACTGCAAAAAATTGAGGACTCCTTTCTCCCAGAATGACTATATTAGTAACATCCCCAAGAGTTCTGGCTGGGTATTGATGAGTACTCTGCGCAGTCCTAGCCTGATGACTCTGGTTGGGAAAGGAGTATTGAGGATTGCCTGACTCACAGAATCACAAGGACACTCGCTATAATACACCATGGAGGAAAGAATTTCCATTACTAGGAGAAAAAGTTGCAAAGTGGTGCTGGACGGACAGATAACAATACACTCCCAGCATGCAGTAGGCGCCAGTGGTGACGTGGCTCAGTGCGTGAGCATTTCCTGAAGAAGCCTGGCAACTTAAATTTGGTCCCTGAAACCCATGCAAAGTCAGGAGGAGAGGACTGAATCCACAAAGTATATGGCAGGAATTTGAAGGGAGTAGTCACACCATATTCACACACTGAATTTTAACATTTTTAGGTTTATTTTCATTATTTTTAATTATGCATATCTGTATGGGGGTGTGTGTGCACATGAGTGCAGGTGCCTTCAGAGGCCAGTAGAGGGCATTGGATCCTCTGGAGCTGGAGTTAGAGGTTGGTATTGTTGTGCCCAGTCCGTGGGGGACCCCAAAAGACCACCAGGGAGACCAACTCACCGAAATGCAAAAGCAAGGTTTATTGTGTGCACAGTACAAGTGGGCAGAGGCCTCATCAAAGCAACTGGCACAGCAGTGACAAGAGGAGGTGCCCATCCTTCTAGAGGGTACTATTTAAAGGCAAAACCCAAAAAAGTTACATTAGCAGGGTGTGGGGTGATGGGATCAATCCTGATTGGCTCATGCCTAGGGACTTTTCAGAAATTTTAGTTTTGAACCTCGCCTGTTGCTTGTCAAGTTTTCTTATTGGCTGACCTTCAGGTGGGGGACATTCTGTAGTTATCTGTACTTCTAGAGGGCTACCCTGTTACTTTTGCCCCTAGCCATTTGTAAGGACTGGAATGTTTTATGGGGAATAGCTTACACAAGACACAAGATGGAGATGAAGGACAAAATGGAGGAACTTTGGTTCTTTAGGTGTGAGCTGCTAGCTGTGGGCTTTAGGAATTGAACTCAGGTCTTCTTCAAGAGCAGTATGTGCTCTTAACCACTGAGCATCTCTTTAGTCTACATATTGGACTTACGTTTGTTTGTTTGAGGTGGGGTCTCATATCTAGTCCAGGCTGGCCTCGAACTCATAACAATCCACCTATTTTATACTTCCTTAGAAATGCCTCCAGACCATCTGGCCTTGGACATTCTCTGACTGCATCTTAATGATAGGTTTGGTTTTGAGTACTGATAGGGTGTCCGCACTACAGGGAACAGAAGGATGCTTGGAAAGGAAAGATAAAAAAGAGCCTTTGTAAGTTGTACAGGCCATTGTTATGAACAAAACATAAAGAGATGGCATAAGAATAAAATTTATTTTTATCACAATTGTTACTGTGACTGCCCTTGAGATGCTGCTCAGCCCCTGAGTGTGACAGCACCACCGTCCTCGGGCCAGGAGACAGATTTATTATGAGTTTGTTTAGGGCATCGCCCTCTTCCTGAGTGCTTTTGAAATCAATCATTTCTTCTGTAAGCATTTTGGTCAAATAAGGTGATATGTGGTTACAGTAATTGATTTCTCATAAATTAGGCAGAGGAGCAGTATTCCAACTTAATTAAAACCTGCAAGGCTGTAATTTATGCTTGTTTACAATGGTCGAAGGGGGTTAGCCATTAATGCGATAATATTGGAACTCAGAGAAGTAGGAAAGCCCTTGTTCGTTTTCCCCCCAGATTTTAGCTCAGATGTCATGCACTGAATTATTATGATTGTACAAAATCATGGAAGTATCTATCAAAGCAAACTGTAAACTTGGTGAATTGTTGTGTCTGCATATTTAGGGAATCCATTTTATTTTATTTTTATGAAAGTATGTGTGTCATTTGTGTGTGTGTGGTGTTTGTGCATGTGTGTAGATGCAGGTGCATACACCTATGCATGTAAATACAGTGCCCAGAAGAGCATCAAAGCATCTAGACCTACTGTATCCCATATTTTCTTAAGACAGGGTCTTCTCATTAACCTGGCAATAAACATATGGTAGTCAGCAAGCCCCAGTGATCCCTTTTGTCTCTGCCTCCCAAGTTTTGGTTACAAACTTGTTTTTTGTTTTTGTTTTTCTTTTTTTCCGAGACAGGGTTTCTCTGTAGCTTTGGAGCCTGTCCTGGAACTAGCTCTTGTAGACCAGGCTGGCCTTCAACTCACAGAGATCCGCCTGCCTCTGCCTCTCGTGTGCTGGGATTAAAGGTGTGTGCCATCCCTAACTCTAACCCTAACCCTTGACTCAGTGGTTAAGAAACGCTTGTTCTTACAAAGAACCCAACTCTCATGCTGTGCACATGGGGTGGACATAAGAAAAACAAAAAATTTGTTTTGTTTTCACTGTATATAATTTGCAATATCTTTTAAAAAATCTTCACTCTTTACAAGATACATGAAAGACTTTATCAATGCTGCCTCTTCCCTAAAGACAGAAATTAAATTCCAGAGGAAGCAAACTGCGTATCTGTATTCCCCCATCAAGTGGCAGAGCTGTTAAGGAAAAGCAAGATAACTCTGACAGCCAAGTTTAGAAAGCGTTAACTCAAGCTGCCTGGCAAAGGACATCTGTTGCTGGTTCCTTTGTTTTGAAAACAGAGACTCCTGCACATCTGCCTTACCTGTGCTTTCATGGGACCCTCAGCTATGATTAGGACACCATCCTCATGACCTTAAGCATCCTTTAAAGATTTAAGTATACCAATGTAGCAGGTAGAATTTTTGACATTGCTTCTGTGCAGAGATCCCTCGAACAGCAACTTGGACCTGTTTTCCCAAGGTCTAGTGAACTGGTCTTGTTTTGAGTGTGAGCTGATGTTTAAAAATGTTAGAAGATTTGAAGGCACAGTGAAAGGGTTCGGAAAAGTCGCTGCAGCTGATACACAAAGCCTAGGAGAACAACCAGTCGGAATAAGCTAAGATCCCTCATAGCAGATAGACATAGGGATAGTGACCACACTGTTGACCATGCTGTTCCTTTCTGACATGGTGTTACCTCCTTCTCTGTGGTTCCATGTTTTCCAACGTTCTGTCCTTAGAGTTGCATGCTATGTTGTAACAAAGTGAGTTTGATTCCTTTGATTATGTTCATTGCAGCTGGGAATATTTCAATGAACATCAGTTGCTCCTGAGCACGGTAGTCCCCTCCTCCACCAGCCTGCTCTATTTATTATTATTATTATTATTATTATTATTATTATTATTATTATTAGTAGTAGTAGTAGTAGTAGTAGTCATAGCAGTAGTATTCTTGAGACCGAGTCTCACAGCACAACCCAGCCTGGCTTTGAGCCGAGGATCGTCCTGTCTCAGCCTCTGAGTGCTAGGGCAGCAAGTGGTTTTCTCGCCCTAAAGAGCAGTTCTCCCTCCTGCATCCTCTATGTGGCAGCACAGCATGCACAGGGAGCTGGCACACCTGCTGCAGGCTGCGCAAGCTTCACAGCATTCAGACTCAGCTGCATTTTAGTTAAATCATGTGATCTCTAAGTCCTCTGCCTCCCTCTTCAGCGTTCCTTACTATCAAAGTCATGTAAGTGGGAACCAAGAGATTGGAGTCATTGGCCTTGGTAGAGAGGGCGGTCTGTCGAGAAAAGAAAAGAGATGCCTTGGAGACTGTCTGGCTCCAGGTTCCAAGCGGCTCTGAATTTAGGGGATCTCACCAAAATAATCTGAGTCTGTTTCCTCCTCTGTAAAAGGAGGTAGTGTGGCCTGGGCGAGGTGGTTGGGGGCTGCAAGCTTGGAGATACAGTTGGCACATCACCTGCAAGAATGTGTTCCTTTCACATTACTGCATTATAGACAACCCGAGATCTAAACAGCAAGTGTCTCTCATTTTCTGTGTCAGGAGGCTGGGTGCAGTTCAGTAAGATTCCCCTGGCTTGGGATCCATGACAAAGTCGTACAAAGCATCATTTGCATGGTTTGAAAAGAGGAGGTGATGCGTGTTCCTTGGGGACCATATTTTGGGGTGCTTTGAGAGAGTTTCTGCTGCTTAACAGCTGATTTGAAATTAGATGTTGGGTGTCTCAATTAGGGTTTTTATTGCTGTGATAAAGCACCGTGTCCACAAGCAAGTTGGGGAGGAAAGGGTTTATTTGCCTTACACCTCCACTTCATTATCTACGGGAGTCAGAACAGGAACTCAGACAGGGCAGGAGCTGATGCAGAGGCCATAGAGGAGTTCTGCTTACAGGCTTGCTCCTCATGGCTTGCTCAGCCTCATTTCTTTCTTTCTTTTTTTTTTAATTGATTTTATTGAGCTACACATTTTTTTTCTGCTCCCCTCCCTTCCTCTCCCTTCCCCTTCAACCCTCTCCCATGGTCCCCATGCTTCCAATTTACTCTGGAGATTTTGTCTTTTTCTATTTCCCATGTAGATTAGATCTATGTAAGTCTCTCTTAGGGTCCTCATTGTTGTCTAGGTTCTCTGGGATTGTGATTTGTAGGCTGGTTTTCTTTGCTTTATGTTTAAAAGTCACTTATGAGTGAGTACATATGATAAATGTCTTTCTGGGTTTGGGTTACCTCATTCAATATGATGTTTTCTAGCTCCATCCATTTTCCTGCAAATTTCAAGATGTCGGTTTTTTTCTGCTGTTTAGTACTCCATTGTGTAAATATACCACATTTTCCTTATCCATTATTTGGTGGAGGGGTATTTAGGTTGTTTCCAGGTTCTGGTTATGACAAACAATGCTGCTATGAACATACTTGAGCACATGTCCTTGTGGCACGATTGAGCATCCTTTGGATATATACCCAAAAGTGGTATTACTGGGATTTGGGGAAGGTTGTTTCCTAATTTTCTGAGAAATCACCATACTGATATCCAAAGGGGTTGTACCAGTTTGCACTCCCACCAGCAATGCAGGAGTGTTCCCTTTACCCCAAAACCTCCCCAGCATAAGTTGTCATCAGTATTTTTGATCTTGAAGCCAATGACCTGTAAGCCATTCTTACAGGTGTAAGATAAAATCACAGATTTGTTTGATTTGCATTTCTCTGATGACTAAGGATGTTGAACACTTCCTTAAGTGTCTTTCAGCCATTTTAGATTCCTCTGTTGAGAGTTCTCTGTTTAGGTCTGTACTCCATTTTTTTATTGGATTATTTGTTCCTTTTGAGGACCAATTTCTTGAGTTCTTTGCATATTTTGGAGATCAGACCTCTGTCTGATGTGGGGTTAATGAAGATCTTTTCCCATTCTGTAGGCTGTCGTTTTGTCTTGTTGACCGTGTCCTTTGCTTTACAGAAGCTTTTCAGTTTCAGGAGGTCCCATTTATTAATTGTTCCTCTCAGTGTCTGTGCTACTGGGGTTATATTTAGGAAGTGGTCTCAAGTGCCAATGCATTCTACTGTATTTCCCACTTTCTCTTCTATAAGGTTTAGTGTGGCTAGCTTTATGTTGAGGTCTTTGATCCATTTGGACTTGAGTTTTCTGCATCGTGATAGATATGGGTCTATTTTCATTTTTGTGCACGTTGATATCCAGTTATGCAAGCACTACTTGTTAAATATGCTTTCTTTTTTGCATTTGATATTTTTTGCTTCTTTGTAAAAAATCAGGTGTTTGAAGATGTGTGTATTGATATCTGGGTCTTCTATTCTGTTCCATTGGTCCTCCCTTCATGATAAAGGTCTTGGAGAGAGCATACCTAAACATAATAAAAGCAATATACAGGAACCCAACAGCCAACATTAAACTAAATGGAGAGAGGCTCCCAGCGATTCCACTGAAATCAGGAACAAGACAAGGTTGTCCACTCTCTCCATACCTATTCAACATAGTTCTTGAGGTCCTAGCTAGAGCAATAAGACACCAAAAGGAGATCAAGGGGATACAAATTGGAAAAGAAAAAGTAAAACTCTCACTGTTTGCAGATGATATGATAGTTTACATAAGCAATCCCAAAAATTATACCAAGGAACTTCTACAACTCATAAACACTTTCAGTAATGTAGCAGCATACAAGATTAACTCAAAAAAATCAGTAGCCCTCGTGTACACAGATGATAAAAGGGCTGGGGAAGAAATCAGAGAATCAACACCCTTCACAATAGCCACAAATAGCATAAAATATCTCGGAGTAACTCTAACCAAACAAGTGAAAGACTTATATGACAAGAACTTTAAATCTTTGAAGAAAGAAATTGAAGAAGACACCAGAAAGTGGAAAGATCTCCCATGCTCTTGGATAGGAACATGAATTGGCATAGTAAAAATGGCAATCTTACCAAAAGCAATCTACAGATTCAACACAATGCCTATGAAAATCCCAGCAAAATTCTACAAAGACCTTGGAAGAACGGTACTCAACTTCATATGGAAAAGCAAAAAACCCAGTATAGCCAAAACAATCCTGTGTAATAAAAGAACTTCCGGAGGCAACACAATCCCTGACTTCAAACTGTACTACAGAGCTACAGTACTGAAAACAGGCCGGTATTCGCTAAACTTTTAAGTACTTATTTTAATATATATTTACAAACTATCTGTGTTAGTCTATTAACTATTGGTAAGGCGTAGTTTCTTGCTGTAGATTTAAAAAATATATAAATAGAGCTTCCATTACTTTTTACTTCAAAGGTTCTTGTTCTCCTCTTTCCCCTTCTGTTGGTGTGTGCGTGTGTGTGTGTGTGTGTGTGTGTGTGTGTGTGTGTGTGTGTGTGTGATCCACTGGCAGAGGATGTGACTGCGAGATGGAGAATTTGGTGGGTAGGATGGCAAAATCAGGATCTGCACATTATGCCAAGAAAGGTGTAAATCACGCCAACACTTAGTATCCCAAGGCCAGTGTTCTGAAAACTGCTGGGGCGCTTTACAGAGACAGTCCCTCAGGGCAGATGAAAGACAAGAGCCTTTCTTTCCTCTGTGGACTTGGGTACAGGCTTAACTTCGGTCATCATTTGGCTCCTTTTTGATGCATCTTATTCAGGCATAAACTGTATAACTAAGCATGGCAGACCTGTAGCTTCTCAGTGGCAAAAAGACTCTTAGTGATTTCAAATTAGTTGATGTAACTGAGCCCAAAGAACAGGAAAGTTAATAAATTGTGGAAACAGGACTCAGGGAAAAGACTAAATCTCATGGAGTCTTATTTGGCCACAGTATTATAAATGACTTGACTTTGTACTTTCTTGCCCTTGGTTTTTGTGTCAACTTGACCCAAGCTAGAGTCATCAGAGAGGAAGGAGCCTCAGTTGAGAAAAATACCTCCATGAGATCCAGCTATAAGGCATTTTCTCAAGTCATGACCAACGGGGGAGGACCCAGCCCATGGTAGGTGGTGACATTCTTGGGCTGGTGGTTCTGGATTCTATAAGAGAGCAGACTAAACAAGCCATGGGAAGCAAGCCAGTAAACAGCTCTCCTCCATGGCCTCTGCATCAGCTCCTGTCTCCAGGCTCCTGCCCTGTTTGAGTTCCTGCCCTGGCTTCCTTGGCCTCTGCATCAGCTCCTGTCTCCAGGCTCCTGCCCTGTTTGAGTTCCTGCCCTGGCTTCCTTCAATAATAAAGAGCAATGGTGATGTGGAAGTGAAGTAAACCCTTTCCTCCCCAGCTTGCTTTATGACCACTGTGCTTCATTGCAGCAACGAAACCCTAAGGCAGGGTCCACACCCAGCCCTTTAGAAGGGGGAGGCCAATTCTTGTTCTCTAGATAAATGACCGCACTCTCAAAGCATAAGCTATATTATTAGACTGAGTATAGCTCCATCACAGATCTCCCATCCACCCCTTCCCCTCACATCATGTAAGTTTAGGACACAGACTGCCATGTTGCGAGGACGCTTGAGTAGCCCTATGATGAAGTTCACATAATGGGAAGGAGGCATCTTGCTGGCAGTTATGAAGACGCCAGCTTGACAGCGGCGTGAAGTCCAGTCGTGAAGAAACCTTCAGAGTACACAGAGTACAGCAGCCTCATAAGAACGGACCCAGACTACCTGCTCTGCCTGGATTCCCAGCCTGCAGGAACTGAGCTAATGACGGTTGCTCTTTTAAGCCAGAGATTGGCAAAGTACAACTCTAAGGCCTCATTCAGCCTGTTACCTGCTTTTTTTCCTCATTAAAAAGCTTTTTAACTTTTATTTTAGTGTGTGTGTGTGTGTGTGTGTGTGTGTATGTTTGGGTGCCTGTGCCTATGTTCATGCATGAACTCCAGTGTGCTGGTGTCTTCTATATCACTCTTCTCACCCTTCTTCACCTCTTCCTTTGAGGCACGGTCTCTCCTGAACTGTCTCCAAAGCAGAGGCTCTTCTTCTCTCTCGCTCCTCTCTATCCTCGCTCTCTCTTCTCTCTATCTGATCTAAAAGCGAGAGAGAGCGGATCTCCCGAGGAAACCTCTCCCTCCATCCCCCACTCCAACTCCAGCCTCCTCGCCTCTACTCTCTCTCTCCCTCTCCCTCCCTCCCTCCCTCCCCCCCCCCTCTCTCCACAAGATATCTAATGCTATCATCTGAAAAGATGACGAGGAGAAACCTATGAAGATAAATGTTTATTTATTTATCTACTGTTCTTTCTTTTTTCTTTCTTTTTTCTTTCTTTTCTTCCATTCTCTCTCCCTCCCTCCCTCCCTCCCCTCCCTCCACTCCCTCCACTCCCTCCCTCTCTCTCTCTCTCTCTCTCTCTCTCTCTCTCTCTCTCTCTCTCTCGGTAGGTTTTTCCTCACTGAACCTGGCTCTGTGATGACATCACTAAGTCACCGACTCACTCACCCTGTGGCTATCTTACCTCAGCTTTCCTTATTACTCGGCAGAAAACCCCTGGAGTGCTTTAGTTGTTGAGTTGTGATTTAAGCTGTTTACATGAGTGCACACCTCTCAGCTTGTACAAAGTTCCCCTGTAACTGAAGAAACCAGATTCCTCTCAAGCATATTGGTTTGATAAAGGCATGAGGGAGAGTGTGGAGCTTGGGGTAGAATAAGACTTTTGTAGCAAAACCTCAAACTGACACTCCTCGTGATCCCTCCCCACTCATCACTGCTGCTTCCTTTCCTGCAGTCTGGCATCAGGTTCCACAAGAAAAGGCTCAAGACTGTGGCTGTGCTGCTCTGGATTTGCAGTGCCTCTGAGAACACTCATGATGGACTGGAAAGGGTCCGGTGAACAGACCTGATCGCTTGTTTCCCCTTCAGTCCTTCCTGGATGACCTAGGAATCTGTCTTCTGTCTGACTAATGAGAGATCTAAGGAGTGCCGTGAGGACCCAGCTGGTGACAGGGCCGATGCCTGTCATTGTCCTGGCGTTTATTAGGCAATGTGTACTTTCTATTTTGTTCTTTATCACTTAGGCCTTGGAGATTCTTCCTCTTGCTTATGGTGGTCTCTTGATTTCCTTCCTGGTGACTGGATCTCACCCAGAGGTCACAGGTACCTGTGACAAAATCAAGGTAAATAAAATAGCGTCTGTTTCTCAAGAACATTCATTTTATTTCTATGAATTCAGTGTCTATTGTGGTGCAACAAAACAACCATCCATTCTTTAACCCCCCCAGTCTGCCTAGTGCTTTGGATCTGTGTTGAGAGTTTTCTTTTTATTTCTTTTTTTTTCTGTTTTTTCAGGACAGGGTTTCTCTGTGTCACAATGCTAGCTGTCCTAGAACTAGCTCTTGTAGGCCAGGCTGTCCTTGAACACTCAGAGATCACGTACCTCTGCCTCCTGAGTCTGGAATTAAAGGTGTGCGCCACCATCACCTGGCTTTGTTGAGACTTTTCATCTCCACAGATTCCTGCTATGATGCTGCTGATGTTTTTCTTCTTCGTTTTTTCTTAATCCATGTTTTTCTACAAACCAAATTCAGGCTTGTTCTTCTCCGTGACACTGCTTCTAAAATAGTGGTCCATGGTCTCAGCATCAGCACCTCTCCAGACAACCCCTTAGAAAAAAGAAAATGTTAGAGTCTCATGTTGCTCAAGTAGAGTCGAGGATGACCTGATTTTATCATCTCTACCTTTCAAGAGCTGGGACTCCAGGTGTGCACTGCCAAGCCTGGCTTGTTCAGGGCTGAGGCTCAACGTCATGGCCTCAGTGCTAGGCAAAGACTGTATTAGCTGAGATACACCTATTGCCTAACTTTTTCTCTTTAAGCATTTATAATTTTACTTTTTAAAAATGTGTGTGTGTTCATACATGTGCACATACACGTGAGTGCCAGTGCAGAGGTGTCAGATCACCGTGGAGATGAAATTACAAGCAACTGTGAGCCACCTGACATGGGTGCTGGGATGGAAACCCAGGTTCTCTGGAGAATAGCATGTGCTCTTAACCACGTCTCCCTCTGTCCCCCCCCCCCCACTTAACTTGAGGTTATTTCTGTTTTCTATCAGAGCAATCTCTCACATCTCCTCGAAGCGAGAGCTGTGGTTATATAAACTGTGGCAGTCTCTGGAGAAGAGCCCCATCCCATAATTCTAAATGTATGGATTTCTTCCCTGGCGACGAGCATCGTCATTGTTTCATTTCCACGTCACTGTGGACAGAACAAACAATTCCTATGAAGACATCTCGGCTCTCCGAGACTCTGCTCTGAATAACCTACCTACTCACTTTGAATCTGAGAACTTCCTTCCCTTCCCAAGCAGAGAAGCCTGACTGGATTAGAGAAGTCCAGGACGGAAACCCGACACTGTCCTGAGCCAGGAGCATTTGGACTTACACACAGGAAAGGACTTATTTGTTGACCTGTCTGAGTACAGACCGTGTGCTCAGCCTCTCCTGTTACAGCACTTCAGGAAGCATCATGCCTAAGGTACCATTGCTATGACCTGCAGTGAGTCCTCCAGCTAATCCCCAACCACCTAGTGACATTCTTTATGCATGTGCATCTTTCCCCAAAGCATCCTTCCTGCAGTCTTTTCGTGCCGGTTCTCTGGGGCACAGAGAACTAAGGCACCCCCCCCCACACACACACCACGTTCCCTCACATTAATTAAGAGTTGTTACTAGGTAGCCAGCTCTCCTAGGGGATACTCCGGGTCCCTTGCACTGTGCAAAGGCCTGGTGGCCATAGGCAGGACTCTCATGCTGGGAAGGTTGCGATTCTTGACAAGGGGAAAAGAATTGTCATTGGAAGCTCCTGCTCCTCTGGGGGCCATGTGAGTTCTGCCCATCTGTGCAGCTTCCACAGACCCAGTTAATTGCTGATGAGTCCTGGGCTGGTCCTGACCCCCACTTTCTGTGTCTCCAGCCCTAGAGTTGTGCTTCCTTGGAAAATTCACCTACAGGTTCATCTCCCCTTTCCCTGATGCCCCGCTCCCATGTCATGTCCATGATTAGCCTTCAGCAGATATGATTCTTCCTGCTGCTCTTCGCTGAGCTCCTAACACTCAGAACTGAGACTGGAATCACAAGTGCCAAGTCTGTGTGTGCATGTGTGTGTATGGGTGTATGTGTGTATGATTGTGCACATGTGTGCATACTCTGTCCAGACCAGTCCCTGCCTCTGTTACGTCTAAGAACTCAAGCTCTCATGGGCCTCTGATGTGGGAGTCCCCCCTGTGTGTTGCTTGTATTGGTTAATTAATAAAGAAACTGCTTTGGCATTATAGGGCAGAACTTAGGTAGGTGGAGAAGAGAGAACTGAATTCTGGGAGGAGAAAGAAAGAGTCAGAGAGACACCATGGATCCACCAGAGACAGATGCTAGGAATTTTCCCTGGTAAGCCACTGCCATGTAGTGATACACAGATTAATAGAAATGGATTAAATTAAGATGTAAGACTTAGGCAATAAGAAGTTAGAGCTAATGTACCAAACAGTGATTTAATTAATACAGTTTCTGTGTGGTTATTTCGGGGCTAAGTGAGTGTGGTGGCCTGGACAAACAAGCCTCCTGTCACCGAACAGGTCTCAGACCCCACAGAGTGGTCGACCTGTTAAAGCAGGACTTAGCTTTCCACTGTGTCTTTCGGTCACATACGCAGGACCTGTCTTCTTTACTGCCAATCCTTTCAGCCCCAGGTCCTGCCTTCCCATCTAAGGGATGATTTATCAGGGAAGAAGGAACCACGGTGCGCTAGACTTTACAGCTGACAGCTAAGCGGAGACAATGTCCACAAACTCTGACTTATGAAGAGAAATTATCTGCCATGGAAGATGGAGCCTCAGGAATAGAAACAGTGTTGAAACTGCTTGTAACGTAGAAGGAATGGGCTCCAGCATAATAAAGCCTACACAGGACAAACTCACAGCCAACGTTATGCTAAATGGGGGAAATTGGAGGCATTTGGTCTAAAGCAGGCACTGGACGAGAGTGCACTCAACTCTTTATCTTAGCGCGTGGGCTCTTAGGAAGAGCAATGAGGGAAATATAAAATGGATAAGGTAGGAAGACACAACCAGGCCGTTTCTGTTTTAGATGGCAGGATCCCGTGCTCGAAAATGTTAAAGGCCTTATCATTAGATCTGGGCAAAACTTTCAGCAAAGTAGCAGGACACAAAATTAACATACAAAAGCCAGCAGTTTCCCCTATACATATACCGTAAACTTGCAGAGGAAAAAGACCATAGTAATTCCACTCACAGTAACTTCAGACACACAGAGAACAAAACCAAAGACTTCGGAGTAAACTTATCCATGGAGAGAAAAATGGCTCTACACTGGAAATTAAAATAATGGAGGAAGCCGGGCGGTGGTGGCGCACGCCTTTAATCCCAGCACTCGGGAGGCAGAGGCAGGCGGATCTCTGTGAGTTCGAGACCAGCCTGGTCTACAAGAGCTAAGTTCAGGACAGGCTCTAGAAACTACAGGGAAACCCTGTCTCGAAAAATCAAAAAAAAAAAAAAAAAAAAAATAATGGAGGAGAAAACTGAAGAAGTACTTGAAGGTGGAGCGATTGCTTCTGCTTAAAGATGATCAGAATTAATATTCAGAGCAATATACAAGTTCAATGTAATCTCCATAAAAAGCTCCCATGATATTTTTCACCAAACTAAAACGACTAGTCCTAAAATTCATATGGAATCACAACAGATAGCCCCTCGCCACGATAACCAGAGCAGTTCTACCCTCAAAGAATATTGCTGCAGGCATCACCATATGTAATTTCAAATCACACTACGGGAGCTAGGCAGAAGTCCCTCAAGCACGAAGACCTGAGTTCAGATCCTTAGCACCTATGTTAAGAACTGAGGGCAGTGGTATGTGTCTGGAACCCACTGCTGTGGAAACGGAAGGATGGACCCCTAGGGCTCTGGACCAGTCAGTTTAGATGGATTGATGAGCTCCAAGTTAATTGAGAGACCTTGTCTCAGAAAAATGTGTGTATGTGTGTAGGGCTGTGAGATAGTTCAGTGGTGCTTGTTGACAAACCAGAGGACCTGAGTTCAATCCCTGAGACCCACACACTAGGAGAGAACTGACTTCCATAAGTCATCCTCTCCCTCTTCATGAATGCCGTGGCATGGACATCTCCACACAAACATATATGCACACATACTGTGGTAGTTCGAATGTAATTGCCTTATAATCTCATAGGGAGTGATACTGTTAGGAGGTGTGACTTTGCTGAAGTGGGTATGGCCTTGTTAGAGGATGTGCGTCACTGTGGGGGAGAGCTTTGAGATTCCCTATACTCAGGATACCTCCCAGTGTGTCATTTGACTTCCTGTTACCTGCAAGAAGTAGAACTCTCAGCTACTTCTCCAGCACCATGTCTGCCTGGCCACTTCATGCTCCCTGCCATGATGATAATGAACCTCTGAACTGTAATCCACCAACTCATTAAATGTTTCCCGTATAAGAGTTGCCATAGTCATGGTGTCTCTTCACAGCATTAGAAACCCTAACTAAGACACAAGTAAATAAATTGTATTAAAAAAAATTCTTAAGGGCCAGCGGGTGAAGTGCTTCCTGACCATGAGTTCAGTCTCTGAAGCCCAACGGTAGAAGGAGAAAGGAGAGAACTGACCCTCAGGAGTTGTTCTCTGACCATCACAGGCTCATGCACGAACATACACGCACTTCACACACACACACACACACACACACACACACACACACAGCACAAAATACATGAATAAATGTAAAAACATTTAGAAATTAAGAGTGATTGAGGAACTTGGCATCAAATTCTGGTTTCCATACACTCGAGCACACACACAAATGTACCCCTTTCCCCCCAGTCTCTTCATGTCCGGTATTTGTCTTTTAAGAGTTCCTATTTGAGAATTAAGAATACCCCAAGGTCGCTGTTTTAAAGCCAGATGATCTGGATTTGCATCCTGGCTCTGGATGCCCTGATTCTGTGTTCACGGGTAAGCTAACTAAATGCTTTGTACCTCGGTTTCCTCCTCGGTGCATGTGGTTACTACTGGTTTCATCCTCATAGAGGTTTTGTGAGAAAATTAGTATTAGCTCACTAATATTTTATGCACATTCCTAGGTGGTGCATCATTATCCATGTGCAATGTTATGAAGTGTGTATGGATCTATTTCTATGTGCAAACCATGTGTCTCTCTCCCTACTATTGTGAGTCTTAATATAATCTTTCTTCCTAATCATCTTAGTGGCACTATCGATTCTGTACACACACACACACACACACACACACACACACACACACACACACACATTCTATCTCTCATCTGTCAGTTGCTCATCATCTCCCTCCTTTATTTTTCCTCTCTTTGTTTCTATCTGTGCTTCAGAACCTCTGTCATGATGTGTATGGCAGGTGATTTGAATCTAGGTTTTCTGGCCTGTAGTCATTTTCCCTCCAAAGTTGTTTCCCTTTGTAATTTGTACCTAGTTATATTTTCTCTTTTGCTTTAAGATATTTATTCCATTAGGTATTTTCCACCACTACTTTGGGGTCATAGTATTGCCTTCCTTTCTTTTAACACATTTCATGCAATGTGAGTAGGGAGTTTGTAATTTGTCTTTTTAGCCTTGGGATGTTCTTAGACCTGAGTTTGGACTTCTTCATTGTTCTCCTCTACTGATTGTGGCCCCCTCTCTAGACCCTCTCTGACTGCTGGGCCTCCTCCTCCCACCTCACCCTCTCCTCTCTGACTGCTGGGCCCCTTCCTCCCATCCCCAGCCCTCACTCTGACTGCTGGGCCTCCCCCTTCCCAACCCCTCTGTCCACTACTGGGCCTCCTCCTCCCACCTGACCCCTCTCTCTGACTGCTGGGCCTCCCCCTCCTATCCCCACCCCTTTCTCTGACTTCTGGCCTCCCCTTCCACTGCCCCTCTATCTGACTGCTGGACCTCCCCATCCCCCATCCCTCTCTCCACTGCTGGGCCTCCTTCTGTGTTGTTTTTCTCTGACCTTCACTGCGTCATAGTTCAATTTGTTCAGGTCTCCCAGTGCTGGCAACCCTGTCTCACGGGCAGGCAGAAAGTAGAAGACATAAGAAGGGACAACTCACTGCAGAGACACTTGAATAAAATCCCTTTGCTCTCCTTAGGTTCTTCCAGACTCAAGTTCAAGGTTGCCCCAATACTGAGATATCATACAACGAGCTGACATGTTTATCTAATTATTCTTTATCAATAAAAAAAACCAAGAGTCAGGTATTGGGGTAAGAACCTGAATCATCAGAGAAGTGGCAGAGAAGTGACCAGTGACCTCCCATCTCTCCCGTTCCCCCATCCAAAAAAGCTGAGGTTCTCTCACAGGCCCGCCTTGCTACTTCCTGTCTCTTATCTGTCCTCAGTTCTCCAAAACCTCTATGGTTAATTTTGGTCATCAGTTATGGTCAGTTAATTATGGTTAAGTTTGCTTTGCCCTCTGACTCAACGCAAACTTTTATTGCCTGAATGCGATCAAAATATCAATTGTTGTATGATATCTCAGTGTTGGGGCACATAGTAAAATTTGTGAAGTTTGTTGCAAGGATTATTCTCCTTTGTCAAGTTGACTGGATTTAGAATCACCTGGGAGACACACCCCTGGGTACAGCTGTAGGGATCATTCCAGAGATGCTGACAGTGATGTCCCACAGGCTGGAGTGTGGACTGGATTAAAGGGGACAAGCAGGAACCCAGCTGTGGCCTGCTGCCACCTCATCCTCTTGTAACCACAGCTAGTGAAAGACCCAGATAAATCCAGACCCCTCTAGCAGAAAAAATAGAGCCAAAAATCTAAGCAGGAAAGGAAGAGCCAAAAATCTAGGTTAGCTGGTTCAGTGACTCTGTTTTAGGAACTAGTTGAAGATAATGTTAGATTATAATCTTGATAATAATCTTGAGAAACAGGGAGTTACCCCATTGTGATTATCACTGATATTTTCGGAATTTTTTAATGATCATTGGTATTTTTGAAATTTTCCAATGACGCCCTCCCTATCCCCTTTGGATTACTGGGTTGTGGTTTTTTCCCTTCAATACCCTTCTCCCAGCTACTCGGGGTCGAACTTTCTACCCCTGCGTGGGAAATGAGTTTCAGCCCCAGTGCACTGGCTCCTGTCCTGTCAATAAACCTCGTGGTGGGGGGGAGGCTGGAGAGATGGCTCAGAGGTTAAGAGCACTGATTGCTCTTCCTGAGGTCCTGAGTTCAATTCCCAGCAACCACATGGCGGCTCACAACCATCTGTAATGAGATCTGGTGCCCTCTCTGGCGAGTAGGCATATATGCAGACAGAACACTGTATACATAATAAATAAAAATCTTAAAAAAAAAAACCTCGTGTGATTGCAGTAAGGATGGTCTCTCGTGAGTTCCTGGGGGGTCGTGTTATCCCGAGACTTGAGTGAGAGTCTCCTTGCTCCAGAGGTCTTTCACTAGAGCTACTTACACCTTCTCTGCCATGATTGATGGGCATACCCTTGAACTGTGAGGCAAAGCAAAGCCTTCCTTCCTTAAGTTGCATCTTTTTTTTCCTTTTTTTTTTTTTTTTGTGAGCAGGGCCTTACTATGTATGTATCCTTGGCTGGCCACCTAGAACTCTCTCTGTAGACTAGGCTGGCCTCGAACTCACAGAGATCTGCCTGCCTCTGCCTCCTGAGTGCTGGGTTAAAGGCATGCGCCACTGTGTCCAGCTCTGATGTTGCTTTTGTCACTATGGTGTCATGGTATGTGAGAAAAGTCACATACCAGTCCAGAAACAAACAAACAGCATAAATCTGGCTTTGGCACCTATTGTTCCCCCCACCCCCACCCCCAATTAGCTCTTGTCAGTAGGGCAGTAGGTAGACACAATGATTTCTGGACATTCCTGAACATGTTCACAACTACATCTCTCTGACCAAGAACTTCCTTGAAGAGCAAGGTGGTGCTATTACATATAATGAGGTTTTCAGCACCCTTCCCCTCCCCCCCCCGCAACAACACCCAAGGACCAGGTGAGGAGCTGCAAAGAGCCTTGGCCAATTTGAACTCCCTTCTGACTTCGTGTTGCTGCGGGTGATTTCAGCACTCACAAACCCCGAAGAGACAACCTTTTCTCTTAGTGCCTCTGCTGCCAACTAGGGCCTCCATACTGCCACTTCCCATTCTGTTTTAGAACTTCTGTTTGCACGTGAAACAAGGATACTGTCAAGGGTATGCTAGTCAGATTGTCTTGTAAGCAATGCATGCAGAATGTATTTCAAATCAGGAAAGGATCTTTTCTCACACCCGATCCTTGGATTCTGTGAATAGAGTGGTATCTTGGGAGACCTTATAAGGAGACAATGGTTGGCTTAGATTATTAATTGGTTAAATATTAACACACAAAGAGGCCCTTGTTGGCTTTTTGGACAATCATAATAGTGTAAGCAGGGTTGGGTTTGTATTTGCCTCACTTAATTAAAATAAAGGATGTGCATGATGTTGGAGACTCTTGAGCTTCTTTAAAATCTCTCGTTTTCACATAGCACTTCCTCTACTACTGGTTTCTAGGTCTGTTTAGCATTTCTCATTTGGTTCTGGTCTGTGCTGGGCAGGGTGTATGGTAATGGAGTGTGTTTGGTTCAGAATAGTGGATTTCTTTGGTTCTCCTTGGACCATAGCGAGTGATTTCACTGACCTTTGGAAGTTATGACACTATGAATGAGATGAGGGGTTGTTTGTTTATGAAAGGGCAGTGGGGGTGGGGCAGGTGTGGTGGTGCACACCTTTAATGCCAGCACTTGGGAAGCAGAGGCTGGTGAATCTCTGCGAGTCCAGGTCAGCCAGAGGCACATAGTAGAAAGAAACTTTGTCTTAAAAACCAAAACCAAACAAAACCAGTGAAGACAGAAAGCAACTGACAACAAACAGTGATAGTCTTATTTATTACTATTCCTGTTATGATGGGTGGATCAGGACCTGGGTTCATAGATGTCCACATCCCATTCCTCTAGCGGTCGATTTTCGGCAGGGTGGGACACCCACAGTTACTTGAGGTATAATGTGAGATAGAAAAGGCTGAACCAGGCACTGCTCTGAGGCTGAATGCCGCTCCCCACAGGGGACTCGGCCCTTGACTCAGAACCCTCTTTTCTTTAGTATTTGATGCTCAGCTGATGCAAGTCTTTGATTTATGTTTTCCCGTTGGACAGTGGGATGGTTGGGCTGCTTGCAGGTCTATAAAAGGTTCTTTGATGTGACCCGCTCCGCCTTGACCTCTTCCCCATGTAGGGCTCCAGATCCCACTCCTAAAAGCTCTAATTTGAGAATCAGAGTCTGAAATAGCCCCAAACGTATCCTGTTTAGCTTGTCATTCAAATAGCTAAGCCCCTGCCACGACCATTTTAAACCCTCTCACCTTTCATCTAGCTAAGCAGTTCTTTTTTGAAATCGGACTTGTTTATGAAGGTGTGTCCTTTTCTTTATCCACCCCAGTTCTGCCCCTCTGGGAAGCACTGACAGAAGGACTGGGACAGAAGCAAATCTCCCACAGAACTGCTAAGGCCCTGAGCCTTGATGGCTCCTGTTGTCTCCCCTATGTGCTGTGGTCAAAGTTGGGGTCACCTGGGGATGCAACCTGGACCTGATAGTGGCCATTCTTCAGGCAGTTGTTTAGTTTCTCTTTGCCTTCGTATCCCCAGCTGTAAAATGCCGAGGTCTTTAACCTGGAGAGGACCAGTTCCATCATTTTTAGAGTCTTCGGCTCACACTGGAATAAAATGGGAATGGGGATACCTCTGTTCAGATTTTTGAGGTGACCATATCAGAGCACCACATAAGTGGGGATCCCCCGGAAGTGAGACCATGTGTCACTGCCCAGAAAGATGTCCCTATTTACAGCATTATTGTAAGAATTCAATAAACTAGTATTGGAAGCCTTTAAAGTAGTGTCCGGCACTTATACATTCTATAAATGGCTAGCTAGAAAATGAGAGTTGAATAGTGTGGGAATGAGAAGGATCATGGGTAGTTCAGTGTGACAGGAGAGGAAGGCTTGGGCTGTACTTGGAGACTCCCTGCATAGTTTACTTATGAATAGCCCACGACTCTCTTCAATAATGGTGATTTTCCCAAACATCATTTTGAATGCTTTTTTATATTCCATGTACAAAAAGAACAGTGGTCATGTGTAACTTATGATTTTTATGTGATTTATTATATCACTATAGCATGTTAGAATACTTCTTATGATATCATTACTCTGCTACTTAATGGCCACATTATTATTTTTTTTTTTTTGTTTTTTCGAGACAGGGTTTCTCTGCAGCTTTTTTAGAGCCTGTCCTGGAACTAGCTCTTGTAGACCAGGCTGGCCTCGAACTCACAGAGATCCGCCTGCCTCTGCCTCCCGCGTGCTGGGATCAAAGGCGTGCGCCACCACCGCCCGGCCACATTATTATTTTTTTTTTATAGAAAATGACTTATTTATTTACTGTCTATCTGTGTTTGCCTGAGTGTATGTGTGTGCACCATGTGCTTGCAAATGTCCACGGAGTCCAGAAGGGGTGTCAGGTTCCCCAGAACTGGAGTAACAAGCAGTGTGAGTTACCATGTAGGCGCCGGCCACCGATCCTTGGTCCTTTGTAAGAACAGCAAGTGTTTGGAACCTCGGCACTATCTCTCCAGCACCATGTGATTTTTGCTCCTTAAGTCATTGAGTTAAGAGAGAAATATGTCACTGAGACATGAGTATTAAAATATGGGAGAAAACTTGTAAGTAAATATGTAAAAAGCATAGGCGAGAGGTGAGTCTTCAAGTGTTCAATGAAGGGATGAAGAGATAGGTTGAAAGAAGTCTGACTCTGGCGATCCTATTCTAATCGCTTGGCTCAGTTCTTCCCGCCACTCATGTCGACACACGTGGGCGGACTTAGTCTGAAGAATTGTTACTGTACTTTGCTCTAATAGAGCCTTAAAGGAGTTATTTTTAAAAGCCTCAGATCAGTGGACAATAAAATTTTCTTGAAATCGTCTTTTATAAATTACAAAGGAAATCTAATTCGTCAGTGTTTACTTTCTCTCGGAAGGGAGTACTTATTCATCGCAAATGTCAGAATCCAAATTTGGAAAGAAGAGTCTAAAATCGTGCTCATTAGGCTCTGCAGAAAGCACTTTGAACAAGTTGAATATGTAACTGATTTTTTACCATACAGGCTGTGAATTGGCTATCATCAGTGCGAATTGGCTATAGTTAGTGTGAATTGGCTATAGTTAGTCCAGGAGGGATGATTTCCTGATACATAAATAACCTTCCTTTTCTTGGAACTGAGACATAGAGGACAGTAGGGATTTGTTTAATTGAAATTGTTTGGGTTAATTTGGCAACCTGCAAGAATGCCTCTTTGATTTTGAGCTGTGGTCTTGCTCATCTTGAGCACTATGCTGCCATCTCAACAGAAAAGCATGTACAAAACCTGTCCTTGTCACAGGTGTGTCCCTCCTACTCAACATAATGAATATTCATATAAATCCTAAGATCTGAGATCCTTAAATCCCTAAAGGGGATAATCTCCTGACTTTCCCTGGATTTTTCTGTTCCAGGAAAATGTCAGATCCTATTCCTGGTCTCTTCTAGGAAATCCTCAGCTCCATTTAGCTGCAGTAGCAGTAGGGACCTGGTCCTCTACAGATGGGCTTAACATGCTATTTCCGTGTTTCATTTGAAAGGCCGGGCAGCCGTTCATTTGTGGTTAATACTGTAATTCTTAAAATGTCCTTTTAAGACGTGGATGGAAATATCCAAAACTCCATTTTCATTCGAATGGTGTCATTGCTCAAGCGCACACGGAACCGTCAGCAAAATGTGTTTGTGTCAGACAACTCGTATGAATGGAAAGGAGCGGGGCTAAAAAAAGGCGATTGACAGGTGTCTTGTTAGGCTTCTGCTCTCCGTCATTTTTGTAACTGCACAGTTCTCAACGCCCCGCCTCCAGGAAGATGTCCTGATGGATGATTCTACTGCACTATTTTAGGATGTGATGGCTTCATTTGAAAAGTGTTTTGATGAACAAAACACCATCACTTCCTTGTCAGTTTTTGGGATGCTCTCGGGTTTCACGGTATAATCAGGGACTGAACGGGTACTGCTTGGGTACCAGATATTTGATGACTAAGTGGGCTTGGCAGTGAAATCGGAGGTCGGCTTCAGCCGGGAAAGAAGGGATTAGCTCCATTCTGTGCTTTTCTTGATGGCTGCTGTAAAATGTATTTTTAGTTTATTACAAACCAGTTCACTCTTTTTTTTTTCCTGAATTAAAGTGAGGGAGAGATTTCTGGGAGTAATTATATTTTCAATTAAGGGCCAGCTTTGTCTCCTAAAGTTAGCAAAGTTAGAATTACAAGAAATGTTGTAAACTATCACCTTTAAATATCTGTCTTCCAAAAGACAAGACAAGGCTGAGAGATGCTAGGCAGCGATCTCAGCACAGCTAATGAGTAAGAGACAGAACCGAGATGCAAGACAGATTGTATGGCGTGATACCACACATGACACTGGTCTTCTCCAGATTGTATGTTAATGGCTTTTGCGCTCAGTAGTGAATAGCTAAGGCATCCATTCTTCACCATGCTCTCTGTGTGGTTTTCCATTTGACCTTATTCCTGAAGACACTGAGGATATTTGAACTGGCAATCAAACTGATACGCATGACTTTGGCATCAATAAGAGTGCACCATCTTGACCCCGAAATCTCATTGCCCTATCAGCAGCTTCTCATCCGGTTGGTCACTACAGTTCTCTATGTCATCCATCTCTGCCACTCTATGCAAGAGTGGTGTCCACACTGTCTGAAGGCTGGGAGGTAAACCTGCAAGTCACGGACACCCAATGTTCTAAGAGCTTTAGCGTGACAATAAACAGAGGACTCGGAGGACAAGCCTGGGTGACCACACAGAGAAAGTGGCAGCAGTGAGGGACTTGATCCTCCAAACCACAGTGTTGACATCAAAGCTGGGGTGTTTGAGGACACTGAAAGGAGGGGCGGTGGCTCCATTGTGTGGAGGGGTGGAGCCCGAGACATTTTCACTCAGTATTATGTCCTTTTTTAATTATTATTATTATAATTATTTCTTTGACCAAATATCTGACAAGAAGTAATTTAGGATAGAAGGTTTTATTTTGTCTCACAGTTGAAGGGGCTCATTGCACCATCATAGGGAAGACATGGTGGTAGATAGGGAAGCCCCAATGGTAGGAGCAGAATGCTGGCTGGTTATACGGCATTCAAGTCAGGAGGCAATGATGAATGCTGTTGTGCTCAGCCCACTTTCTCCTGCTTATGGTCCCATCAGAATTTGGGATGTATCTTTCCACATCAATTAAACTGATGTAAAAACTCTCACATATGTGCCCAGAGATTTTTCTCATGGTGATCCTAGATCCTTTCAAATTGACAATCAGTATAAACTATGACTCTTAGTATCAGAAGTTTTTTCTCTTGGGATAGTGATGGGGCTAATCCTAGGTACCATTTCTACACAGGAAAGCCCAATAACACACTCTGGACGCATTACTGAGACAATTGCAAGAATATATGGACAGCAAACATACACTACTTTTTCTTAGTTCACTCCCACAAGTTACTTTTAGCAACTCCATTTCTGCCAACACAGCATAGGTAAACCAGAAGAGGCTCAAAGCTGGGGTTTGGAAAAATCCACAAGTTTGGTGTTATGTTCTGTGTATAGCCTTTCCAAAGAGGAATTGATGAGATTTAGCTGAAGATTCTACGTAGAGAGGTAAATAAAAGGAAACCACAATTTCAATGATATTAGAAAAATTTCCTGTCCTCTTTTCAAAATTTAAATGCTGTGGGACAATGATTTTGTACCCTGTAAATATTTGTCAGTTGTATTGGTTTAATAAAAGGCTGATTGGCCAGTAATCAGGCAGGAAGTAGAGGCAGGGCAACCAGAACAGGAGAATTCTGGGAAGAGGAAAGGGCCAGTCTGCAGTCGTTACCTAGACACAGAGGAAGCAAGAGGAGAATGCCTCACGGATAGAAGTACCAAGCCACGTGGCTAACACAGACAAGAATTATGGATTACTGTAAGATGTAAGAATTAGTTAATAAGAAAGCCGGAGCTAATAGGCCAACCAGTTTATAATTAATGTAGACCTCAGTGTGTTTCTTTGGGACTGAATGGCTGTGGGACCAGGCAGGACAGAAACCTCTGTCAACATTTAAATGTTATGTATCCTTTCCTTTCCAGGGTTGTAGGTTGCTCTCAAAGATCATGTTTGTTGGTATGTGTACATGTCTAGAAAGTAAAATTGATGAGGACCAGGTTGACACTGGAAGTATCCCTCCAAGTGTGGACACTGAGTTCTCAGCTCTGTCCTTTTGTTCTCCTGTGTACAGTTTCCTGAAGAAGGCATTTGACTGAGATTCTATCTAGTTCTAATGCTATCTATAGTAGTGGTTCTCAACCTGTGGGTCATGACCCCTCTGGGGTTGTATATCAGATATTTACATTATGGTTCATAACAGTAGAAAAATTATAGTTATGAAATAGCAACGAAAATAATTTTATGATTGAGGTCACTACCACATGAGGAATTGTATGAAAGGGTTACAACATTAGGAAGGCTGAGAACCACTGGTCTATAGGGATGTCATAGTAAATTCTTGCACAAGGAATAACTCATGATTCAGTTCACTGGAGGAAGCTGTCAGATTTGTATCCACAGTATTTGGTTGGTAAAATAAGCAAGCCCCTTTGTATTCTTCCTCTATTGAGAAGTAGCTGCTTACCCTGAAGGTCCAAGAGGATCTGGCCACAGCAGTGTTTTGTGGACATGAATGGACCAGTGTGCTCATGAACTCCCAGCAGCTGTGGTTAACTTCCCAAGAGCTGTGCCTGATCAAGATGATCAGTATTCCAGTGTGGAGGGTAGAGGGGCTTGCTGTGCTGGATCAAGATGGTGGAGGAGAGAGGGGCTCGCAAGCCTCTGCCACTTGCCAAGAAGGTGTTAGCAGTTGGTGGTTTCCAGGGAAGGCGAGTCAGTTTTCTTTAAGGGTGTGGCCCCTGAGAGGCCAACCATGTCCAGTGGATGGCCCCGCAAAAAAGAGCATACAGGCAGTACAAACTGGACTCCCTTCATTATTTTTAAAAAGGGACATGAAGTTCGGAGGTTGTGGGAAGGTGGGAGGTAGATTTGGGAGGATCTGGGGGAGGAGTAAGAGTGAATATCATTAAATACATTGTATGAAAATTTCAAAGAATTAATAACAATATTTAAAGAGAAAAGAAAGAACTTCTCAAGGAGCAATAGGAAAGCATCTTCTTCAAAGGTGAAGAAGATTTTGGTGTGTTGTTGAAAAGATTTATTTTTGGCAAGAAACTGAGTGTAATTCCTGAGTCATGGAACATTGGGCAAATATCTGAGACTTTCTAACTCTCTGTTCCTTTATAAAACAGGAATGTTAAAGGGCAGCCTTGCACATTAAATACCACATGAATTAGTGCAGATAGCTGACTATCTGCCCGTTGGTGTCTGCCTCCTGCACACAGTGTCTCACCCTTATCTTGAAGCCAAGGTATTTCATGAGTCCAACACATTCTATCCGTGAAGGTATTAGCTTAGAACGTTTGAATCTCCTTTTCTTCACCCACTTCCCTCTTCCATCCATCTTCCGTCTGTCCGTCCATCCGTCTGTCCATCCCTCCCTCCCTCCCTCCCTCCTTCCCTCCCTCCCTCCTTCCTTCCTTCCCTTCCTCCCTCCCTTCTTCACCCACTTCCCTCTTCCATCCATCTTCCGTCTGTCCGTCCATCCGTCTGTCCATCCCTCCCTCCCTCCCTCCTTCCCTCCCTCCCTCCTTCCCTCCCTCCCTCCCTCCCTCTTTTCTTCTCTTCCTACTCCCTCCCTTCTTCTTTTATTCCTCCTTCCTTCCTAACATAAATTCCTTCAAGATGAGGTGAAAAAATAACTCTCTCCATACTCCAGGTCACCTGTGGATCCATGACAGGTCTCATGTGATACAGTACTCCCCCTCTTAACTACAGTGAAGACTGTGGCGTTCAGGCTTGGTTTGAAGGCTTAGGACAAGAATTCTTCTCTTCCCTTTGTACTAATAGATCTGGAGGCATGTGCAGGCAGGTAGCAGCCACATCACGGGGAACCTCCAACTGGAAATGGGGTCGGCCTAGACTAGAGCTTACCCAAAGGTGAAGAAAGTCAGTTTATATCATTTTTATATCAATTTATATAAAATCTGCTTGTAGAACTAGTAGGTTCTTGAATTTCCCAGGTTTCTGAGCCCAACTGTGCTCTATGGAAGGTAAGGTCATGTTAACTTGGTTAGTAATAATTTAGGAATGGAGAACTGGGTCACTCAGATCTACTCTTCTTTTTTTTTTCTTGCCATCATTCACTTGGGAGGTTTGGGTTTTTTTTGTTTGTTTGTTTTTGTTTTAATTCTTTCTGGAAATAGAAGGTTTTCCATACAAAGACAGCAGGCTCTTGTAACCATTCATCTTGGTTGCCAACTTGACAAACTCTAGATTCACTTTGGAAACCGGAGTTCCTAGATTCAGTCAATTTGAAGTTTTAAGGAACAGTTGAAAGAATTTCATTAATAATTCTAAGTAACAATAAGACCTTAAAATGGGGCCCATTTGAGAACTGTCTCAGAGCACAGGGAATATAGCTGATTAAAGTTTGATTCTAAGAGGTCTGTTTTCATTGGTTAGCAGAGAGCATGAACAGCTTTCATGGACGGCAGATGCTCATTGCTGTCTGCATGGTGTGTTGTTCTGCCAATGATGTCACAGGCAGCAGGCAAATATAGGCTGTAAAAGCCATAGAAAGGAAGCCCCACAAGGACCCAGTGCTCACCAGTGATGCAGTGTTGGCAAGGGGAATCCAGGGAACCTGCATTTCTGAATGTCCTGTGTTCAAGCTCTGTACATTTGTTTCATTTCAAGAATGCACTGTGTTCGGCTGAGCTGCGTTTTAAATGTGTTGTCTTCTTTGTATTTAAATAATAAACGACTTTATAGGAGCTCTTTGTAGCTTACCCTTGTGCTGAATACATTACCAACACATTACCAACAGAATTGGAATCTAGATCAAAAGTAGAGACATGAATAGTGCTTACTTCCTGTGAAGTAGTCTTTTAAAGAAAATTCTGGGGCCTGGAGAGATGGCTCAGCAGTTAAGAACACTGGAGGACCTGGGTTTGACTCCCAGAACCCACATGGCAGCTCACAACTCCAGTGTCAGGGTATAAGACAACGTCTTCTAGCCTCCACAGGCTCCAGACTCGTATCATGACACACTTGATGTAGGTACAAGCAAAACACCCATGCACATAAAATAAATAAATATATTCAGCTTGAATCGGAGGGCACTTAGGGGTGTTGTGGAGACCTAGTGCAGTAGAAACTCCCTGGAATCTATAGATGTGATCCTAATGAGTACTCCTGAGTCAGGTGAGGCTTCCAGTGGCGTGACTGGGGTTGCATTCTTAGCCAAGGGGGTCCCAAGGAAATCCCCAAACAACTCTGGTGGCTGCTGCTAAGACAAGGGGTTGCTCTACCCAAACTGACAGTGGGGCCCTACTTCTGAGGACAACACCTACTTGTTGAACATGGAGAATCTGAGCTGGTACCTACGTGGTAACCTTCACTCCTACCTTCCAGCTCTTTAGCTCAGGAAAGCTCTCTGCAGGCTCTTGAAAGAGAAATGTGGACACCAACCCAGCCACACAACCTCTGACCTACAATCTGTCCTGCCTGCAAAATATGCTACAGCAATGGTGGCACAGAACTTGTGGGAATAGCCAGCCAATGTCTGATTTGACATAAGGGCCACTCCACAGGAAGGACCCCATACCTGGCATTGCTTGGGTAACCAAGAACCAGAGATTAGATAACCCAGAGGCCAAGGGTAAAGCCAAACACTACAAGTCTACACAACAACAACAACAAAATCAATAAAATAATTCCTGATGATATTCAGCTGTACCCATAGATCAGTGCAATCATCTGAGAGGCTTCCAGCAGCAGATGAAAACAAATGCAGAGACCGCGGCCAGACATTTTTGTGAAGAGAAAGGCTACATTGGAGGTCTCCATCAAGTCCCTTCCATCAGAGCTCAGGAAATCCTGCAGAAGAGGAGGCAGAAAGAATGTAAGGGTCAGAAGGGATGGAGGACACAGGAGAACAAGGCCCTCTGAATCAACTAAGCAAGGTACGTATGACCTGAAAGAGGCTGAAGCAGTAAGCACAGGGCGTTTATGGGTCAACACCAGGTTCTCTGCAGAATAGCACAGCTATTAGCTTAGCATTTTTGTGGAACTCCTGAGCGTAAGAACAAGTGGGTCTCTGGCTTGTGACTGATCTTAGGACTCTTTTCCTCCTGTTGGGTCACCATGTCCAACTTCAATATGGTAATTTTTGCTTCATCTTATTATATTTAATTTTGTTATGTTTGGTTTCTGTCTCTTAGAAGCCTATTCTTCTCTAATGAGAGACAGATAGGGAATGGATCTGGAGGGGAGAGAAGGTGAAGGAGGGACCTGGGAGGAATAGAGAGAGGGAAAACTAGAATCAGAATATATGGTATGAGAAAAATATATTTCCATTTTCAGTAAAAGGGGAAAGGAGGAGTTGGAGAATGACTTTGGGTAACTTTTGTAAGCCACACAACCTTGATCATAATTGCTCATTCCTGACCTAAGTGCTGGAATTAAAGGCATGCACACTGTTCCCAGCCCAAAGTCCCCTTTTATTAAAGATAACTCCCCCTATAACAATGCACTAGATTGAGTCTAGAGGGTTTTCAAATACCCATATGTTCTAGACTTGATCCTCAGCTGGGACACTTATGGGACCGTTGAATTTTCTCCCTTTGCTTCTGTCCATGAGGGAGAACACCCTTCCCATCAAATGCACCTGCAATGATGCACTATTCTGCTACAGACTCCAACCAATCGGTCCAAGTTACCATGGATGGAGGCCCCTGAAACATGAGACAAAACAAGCCCTTCCTCCTTTAACTTGATTTACCTCGAGTATTTTGTCATGGATATGGAAAGCTGACTAACACAAACAGTGAAGTACTTATTGCTGAAAAGAATAAAATAAAATTCTTAGGTATTAGTACCACTCAGACACATACTGTTAATGTGTTAATATTTTCACGTGCACGTATATTAGAATTTCCCTAATTCTTTTGCATTCCTAAAGTGCCATGTAGTTACTTTGGGTTTCAGTTGTGGAAATAGATTTCACTTGTGCTTCCTATTTGTTGCTGTCTTGAGTGTGTTTGGGGTAACAAGTCCAGAAATGCACCATCACTCATAAGACAACAGAAGAGTTAGTTGGTATTATGGTTGGAAAAGGTTCAATTTATATTCTCAGGTTCAGGAAGAACACATTTAAAGTGTTTAGTACATTTTCTTATTTATTACCTACTCATTGTTGCCAAATTATCCTTTGTCACAATCTTTTCCTCCATAACATCTGCCCCACCTCCATCTTGAAGTCATCTTTGTCATCAAGAAGATGTAGCCATCAGCATAACAGTCCGTGCTCTGGGAAGCCTCCAGAATCTTTGTGACTCTAGGACAGGGAGATGCTGCATCGGTCAGGTACTAGTTCCACGACCACGGAAGGAGATGATCTTCATGTATTTAATGTGAACTGTCACTTTAAGAAAGCTGCTGCCTCAGTCTGTTTTTCCCCATCCCTAAGTCGGTTTCGCTGGAATCCAGATGCCAGCAGCTCCTGATAACTGGTGGCACCAGTGTCACCACCAGGCTTCCTAGAGGTGGAACTGGACGGCTGAGGTGGCCATCAATAAAGACGTGATGTCACATTAGTTTTTACTGTTTTGTCAAAGGACCTCAGAAAGTCAACTTATAAGCCTGGAAAATTAGTTTGGTCTCATGGTTTTAGAGGCTGTGGCCCATACTCACGTGGTCCTGTGGCCTTTGGGCCTGTGGGGAGGCAATTTATCATGGAGGATATGATACAAGAAACTGCTCACATCACTAAATTCAGGAGGCAGAGAGAGAGAGAGGATGAGGAGGGATGGGACACTGATATCTCCTTTAAGGCACACACCTCTGTCACCTAAATTCTTCAGCGAGACCCCACCCCTGAACGTTTCCACCACCTCCCAGTTGTGCTGTGGGTATCAGAACAAGCCTTCAGTGCAGGGACCTTTGGATGACATTTAAGGTTCAAGACACAGCAACTATTCACTTCCCATTCAGCTCCCAAAGGACGGACAACTTTTATTACTTTGAGGCTGAATGTGTGCATTGAGATAATTCCAATCTAATGTCACGTGAACCTGGATGCTGGGCCACTCAACAGCGTGTGGTTGATGGATTACATGGTAAGAATGTGTTTATCTTAGGAAGAAATGATCAGATTTCACTCTGAAGTTCCTTTCCCACTTTGCATTCCCAGGAGAAGTGAAGAAGTACCATTTTTTTTTTACATATGTTCTTGACCATTTGTTTGGGGATGTGGGCCATGGGGACAGGTGCACAGCAGTGCGCCATTGTTTCAGCCTGCGACTCTCTAGTGACAGAAAAATGGGTCATGTTTCATGGCTTTACCTGTCATCCATTCACCCTTGCTGATGACATGTCTGTTCAGAACTCCTGTCCCTCTTTCCGGACTTGATTGTTTTCCTATTGCTCAGTTGAAGATTTCCTTGCAGACTTTGAATCCCCGTGTGAATCTGGCAACTATTTTCTTTCAGTTGGTGGCTTGTGTTTGCATTCTGCCAATATTATTCATATTTAACTATCTAACCTTAGCATCATGGCTCAGTTATTTTTAAATACCCAAGACATTTAAGTTTACAATTGTAAAAAGAAGGTTGAAGGATTCTCATGTTCCCAGTTCACCATTGACCCCCTTTGTGCATGTCTGCATTTGTAGAATGGATCAAGTCATCAAGCTCAGGCCCTGCTCAACCTCAGACCTTGCCTTCTTAATGGGATCATCACAGCTACGATCCAAGAGTCAGCTAGTGGCCTGTCCAAGTTGGCTGGGCCTAGCAGAGCTGACATTTTTGCTGACTAGAGTCATGCTATCTTTGCCAGTTTGCTGGAATAGACACAGACACGGATTGGGTCACCGCGAAGACATTCCTGTCTCGTGAAGCAAGACTGTTTGTATTTTAGGTTTGCCAGGACTAATGAATTAAAACATTTGGACTCTCAACAACTCGCTGTTTATCAATGCTTCTGACAGGAGGAGGGTTTTTCTTTTGCTCTTGCTTTTTCTAGAAACATGACAACATCCTGGCTGTTGGAGTAGCAAGGAAAGGAGAGAGGGGCTGTGCAAGGAAGCGGAACGGGGAGGTCCCGTGGGCTGGGACGCCGGGGTATGGGGCTGAGCAGGTAGTGGTGTAGAGCCGGGACAGCTGTCTCTGCCCCTCAGCGTGTCAGTGGCTGCTATGCAGCAGGTGCAGACTGCTCTCTCGCTGCGTCTTGACTCCACACACGCAACGACTGGCCAAGGCAGTGGCTGGCCCTGGATTACACAAGTGCAGACTCTCCACTAAGTGAGGTAAGGCAGCAGGTGTGAGACGCAACTAACTGCTCCGAGCACCGGCAGCTTAACTAAGGCTCTGTTACAGCGGCCAGGAGAAGGGACCAGCAGCCGCTTTCCCCAGGAGGTGTGATGGAAAGGCAAGTCGTAGACGCTGTGTGGTTCACAATATCCGCAGGACCTTGACATCACTCTTTCAGAGGGAGACAGATATTTTCTGTTGTGCGGTCCTTAGCTGTGCTCATCAATTTCATCTCTCTAGCTTGAAACCGGAGCAGAGGTCTGTTGAGTAAGCCCCAGAGACAGAGACCTCATGCACTTTATTTCTTGACGCGGGAAAGTGTGAAGGGGTGAACCGGAAGAGGAGCGAGCTAGGTTATCCCTCGAAGTCATGCTCAGGCGGACTGGGTGCTGTGGGATGCCCAGCAGCAAGACTTTTCCTTTCAGCTGCAACTTCTGGGGCCTTTGTTTGCTTTGTTCAGTTTGAGACAATCTGCGCTATTTCTTCAGAAGCAGGTGGCTAAAAGAATACTTGATACCAGGCAGAGGAATCTACACAGCAGTGTGCCAGAGGGTTGTTTTTGTAAAAGCAAGAAATTCTGTATTAAATCATGGCAAATCCAGGATACCATCCTTTTGTAACTTATGGTTACGAGCCACGGTATATAGAATGTCCGAGGCTCAGAGCTATTCATAGGGTTAACTTAATGGGCTCAGCAGAACTCTAAGTGGCTCACAGACTGTTGCTGGTTTTTTTTTTTTTTTTTTTTTTTTTTTTTTTTTTTTTTTTTTTTTTTTTTTTTTTAGCTTTACTGGGTGGTTAATATAAGTCTGTTTTCTTTCCATATGGTACCTAAGATGGTTCAAAATGTATGCGCATCTGAGTGCACTTGTACAAATAAATGTATGTCTTGAGCTTGCCCGCCTAAGTAATTGTAAAAACAGCACTCAGCCCTCTGGACACTATTTTTAGACAGAAAAGCTATGGGAAAAAGTAAGAGACCTGACCATGAGAAAATGTTCTGGAGCAGAGGTTCCCAGGATCCTGCCAAGGATGGCTAAAGACATTATTTATATTTTGCCATTTTTGGAGACATTTTCGTGAAAATGTCATGCAGGTTTTTTTGCTTTTCTGCCTACATGAGATAGAGAGTTTAGGAGAGGCATGACCAAAAATAGAAATGTTAAATATATGTGTCTAAATAACAACCATATTATGTGTTTATTACAACATGTTTTCCTAGTCCCGCTGAACGTCAAATTATCAAATATTGTCCTCAAAGTATAATTATGTTAAATTCCCTTAAGTACAGTTTTTGCTCTTGCTATCTTACGCAAAGGATGTTTCTCACTCATTATCTCTAAGTTTATTGGCTAAATGATAATTTAATAGGTAGAGTCAAATATTCATAGAATGTTTTTGGGTTTTGTTTTGTTTTAAAAGACAGAGCTTCATGTAGCCCAAGCTGGTTTCAAACTCTGTTTAGTAAATATTACCTCAGATCGGCCGATCCTCCCATTACCACATCCCAAGCGCTGGTAATTACAGCTGTGTGCCCCACGGACGAGTTTTGTTGTAGCCTGCTGTTATGAAGTGAAACCTTAAGCACAAATGTCGGATAGATTTCTAGGTCATCAGATAGTTGCAAATGCAATATTCATACAACAATTGTAACATGGTTAAAGATGGTTTGGGACTTAGTTCAAATGATTTCATTGTAATGATCCTTTATTCCTTCCCAAACAAAACATTCTTTTTAATTTAGGCATTGTGTGTCTGCATGTTGTGTGTCTGCATGGGTGTGTGGGTGTGCACATGCATGAAGACGACACAGGTCAACCTTTGGACTCATTTCCCAGGCTCTGTCTTCTCATTCTGGGAGACCAGGTCTCTGACTAGTCCTTGGGGCTTGCTGTCAATTAGGCTAGGTAAATTGCCCTGGGGGCCCCAGAGATCTTGTCTCTGTCTCTTCTTTACTGAGGTCACGAGTGTGTACCACCCTGCCCCCTCCTTTTTACATGAGGATTGACCTCTGATTCTTCTACTTGAATGGCAAGCTCTTCTCAAGCTGAGCCATCTCCTCATTCCCTAAATTGGCTTTTAAACACGAAAAGGTAACTGATTCTGAAGTTATCTGAAGTCTATTAAGATTATATCTTTTCTATGTTGTCCTCATTTAAAAAAAAGCAATATAGGTGACCTCCAAAGTCAGGATTAAACTGATCGATGGGAAAGGATATTGAGAATATGAATAAAAATTTTAAAAACCATATTTCATCCATTCTGAATGTCTATTACCAAAGTAATTTTTGTAGAAGTCAGAAAAAAGTTAAAATGGACCAGGAATTTACAACGTGGGAAAAGGCAACTTACTAACTTTCCCTTCTAGTTTATGAGGGACTATAGGGGTTCTAGATCAGTGTTGGATAAAGTGACAATGGCTATCTCTTGTCCTTACAGCTGGAAGACCCAGGAGAAGGCCGGGCCTCAGGCGCCCACATGATCAGCACAGCCAGGGTACCTGCAGACAAGCCAGTGCGCATCGCGTTCAGCCTCAGTGATGCCCCAGGTACGCTTGCTCCGGGGGAAAAGGGTGCCTCCCGCACTGCCAGAATTTTCACTGTATTCTGTGATTCTTTGAAGGATGTTTAAAATGACATGTTTGCATGACCTGATGAGAAGCATCTGAGATTCCATCACACACCGTTAGGCTGTGGCGTCCAGAAATGCCTCTGTCAGTTCTCCCCACCTCCTTGACTGGGGTGTTGTAACTCCGCCTCTTCTCCCCATTTTAGCTTTCTTTTGGGATGAGACACATAGAGCTATAATAATTTCTAAGGATAGAAAACGGTGTCATTGTTAAGATGGCATGAGGAAATGGTTATTAAGAGCTGGCAGTTGGTTGGATAATATAAAAATATCACTGTCCCCATTCCAACCACACGTGTGTGATGTTGGTTTCTCACTGGTGTCCCCACACTTCCGGCTAAACAAACAGACTTCAGCAGAAATGATGAATGGGACAGGTGAGAAGGGGCCTCTCTAAATAGTAAGGTCTGAGGTGAGCCTGCCATATTTAGAGCCTTTCATCAGGGCTCCCCTCGGTGACCTCTTAACACACATATGGAATTGCACCACCCTTGAACAAGGGGCTCAAGGGGTGGGAGGTCACCATCTATGAAAGGAAGGTCGGGTTTACAACGGCTGGCATCAGCCGTGGCTCTAGTTTAATGGCCTCTGTTAAAATCACTTGCTCACACATTACCATTTAAACCTCAGGTCTTTTGAGAACCAAGTCTTATTTTCTCTGATACTGTCTCTCTTGCTGTGATGCTTGCATAGGCATGATGGTTTAAAAACTGATGTTCCAGGGATGGAGTGATAGCTCAGCAGTAAAGTGCTTGCCTTGCAAACATGAGGACCCGAGTTCAGTTCCCTAAAAGCCTGTGAGAAACCTGGGCATGGTTGTGCAACACTTGTGAATCTAGCACTGGGGAGGTAGAAAAAGGAGCATCCCTGAGCTCTCTGGCCCAGCCTAGTCAGTGAGTTGCAGGATGGTAAGAGCCTTTTTTCAAAGAACAGGGTGGGTGGCACTTAAACAATGACACCCAAGTTTGTCACAATGCAGACAAGCCCGCATGTGTGTGCAGGTGCGCACACGTGCTCATAAACACACACACACACACACACACACACACACACACACACACACACACAATTAATGTGTGAAAGGGTGCAGAATCAACCCAAAATATTGTAAAGTAAGAAATTTGGCTCTGGAAATTCTGGTGTGACAGCCAAATGCTGGGTGATTATACAGCCATTCATCTACCCTAAACTTTCCCAGACTGTGGTCACCACAGGAGGCCATGCTAGAGTATGAAGAGATAAAAAAAACTTTGGCTCTTTATTGTTTGTTTTTCTGGCAGTCTTCCTTTGACCTGTTTTCACAGACTGTGTCTTCCACTCCAGGGTTATTCTGTAAGACTCTGGTGAAGGGGAAACCTTCACACTAGGAAGATCCACTCCAACACAGACGCAAACGCTACCATCCTGATCCTCTTTGCATTAGGAGTTGATCTTTGTTATTTGTGTCAGTTTAAACAACCATGCAGTGTAGCCGTGAGCATTCCGTAGCTACAGGGTGGAATTCTAAGGACTTATGACCACTCTGTTAGTTCAGTCATGGAGTTGTGATCCAAACACAGGTCCTTGGAAGTCCAAGTCCCTTCATTATGTATTACTTCTCTAAAAAGTAGAAGAAAATCCCTTCCAGTCATCAACACATTTCATAGCTCCAAACTGCAGGTAATGGCCTGTATACAGGGAGTAGTCCTCAAGACACAGACATGCAAGTTTACAGTCCAGGAAGAAAGGAGGCATCTAATCTCCTTCTCCTCACGTCCCACTGGGACATGCCCTGTTATAATAATAATCAACAGATTTATGAAGAAATTTTCAGTCCATAAATCTTGCTTTACCCAAGTGAAAGTATTGCATAATTATAGACAAGACAAAGAAATGTACCATACCAGGAAAGAACCACAGAGAAGGGAGTCTTTTCCTTGGGCCGAGTGAATAAACTCTTCTTTAAAGTCCGAAATGGTGACTTGAGATTTGTTCAGCACTGTCTTTGAATTCTCTTGATCCTAGATGAGAGTTCTTGGACATTTTTAATCAACACATTTAATTTATTTAAATTCATTCAGTCTCTTTTTAAAATTTTAAACGTTTTCAAAATGTCCATTTTTGAAATTCATGTTTCTTAATAGATCTCTTTGAAAACAGTTTACACCTTAAGTAAGTCTACTTCTATAAAAAGATGCTTAGGAAGACTTATATGGAAGTAGCGGCAGGAGGATTTCTAAGTTTGAGGCCAGCTTGATCTACAAAAGAGTTCCAGGATAGCCAGGATTATAGAGAAATCTGTAAAAATAACAACAACAACAACAAAACCAAAAACCAAAACAAACGAACAAAACAAAAAACCAAACCAATCAAAAGAATCTGTTATGATTAATTATTTTAGTGTCATGATCTATGTTTTTCAATCTGTGTAGGAAGGCTGACTTCCTATAGATTCTAAGGCAGGGGGTAATCCTCAGTGTTTCTCAGCCTTGCCCAATTATATCACTTGATAGCATCCATCAAGAACACACGTTTAGAAAAACAAAAAAGACATGAAATTGTGAGGGAGATGGGATGGGGCACCAGGGGGAATTGGAAGGTAGTGATGGTGGATGGATATGCTCAAAATACATTGTATAAATATGTGAAATTATCAAAGAATAAATACAAACATTAAGAACACAGAACAAATGCCTAAAGGCACTACTCCTACTATGCTGATCTCAGAGACTTAGTACTTCTTTTCGAGGCAGAAGAAAGCCCTCTTACATGTTTATACACACCAGATGTGCAACATTTCAGGGGTCAGTCAGAGCCAAGGGCTTGGAAATTTTCCACGCGAAGCTGCCAGTTCACCAAAGCATGTTTTGCAGATATTTGGGACACGCCCTCTGAATTCTCAAATGAGGGGTGTGTGGAGTGTTCCAGAGGCACGCACACAGGAACATTTGCCATCATGCAAGCTGTACATGCCTTTTGAATTCCAGTGTGTGTATCCTGTGGACTACATATTTACTAAGAGAAAAAAAAAACAAAGGGAATTATCCTACACTTAATAGCGAATGGAGAAAGGAACCTGGACTTCTGAGGAGTAATTCCTCATCTGAGTTTACTCTTGATGAATATGCAGAGTCAAAAGGGAAGGGAGTTGCATTCACTTGTGAATAGCGCCATTTGTTTCTCTTTCTGAAGATCGTTTATTCTTTGACAATTTTATATGTGTATAAAATATATCTTGATAATATCCACTTATGTCTATTATTTTGTTTACATATGTGTGTGTGTGTGTGTGTGTGTGTGGTTACACACTGAGACTAGAAGTGAGCACTGGATCGCTCAGAGCCAGAATCACAGGCATTTTCAGGACACAATGTAGCCGGCATGCTGGGGTTAGAGTTTTGGTTCCATGATTACACAGCAAATGCTCCTAACCAGTGATCATCTCTCTAGCCTCCAAGAATTCATTTCTTATGGGACTAATATGGTTAGTACTTCATTAATTTTAGATTTGTTCTGGTATTTATTCCTGAGACATTTAATATCGAAGCGTAGGGTTTTGAAGCTAGAGAGGGATGCCTTGGGGCTCATCTTCACCATTTTTACCACGGTCTGGGATAAGTTAGCCATCAGCTTTGTTGGATTTCAGTTTTAAGTTAGCCATCAGTCTTGTTGGATTTCAGTTCTCCTTCAGTTGCATATAGAAGTAAGAATGAAGTGTCACCTTGTAGGTGAAGCATTTAGCAAAGTGCTTGACACAAATTAAATATTCAAGTTGTCCCCATAATTACAGTAACTGATTGTGGAATATTAGGACAAATATAAACTACTAGGGAGCATTGCCCCATGGACGTTCCACACTGCTCCTTGATGCCGAGATACACTTCACAGTACAGCTGCCTGCTGTTGTTTAGGGCATTAGTAATCCATTGAGAGGCTAGTGCTAGCTCTCCTGTCTAAGAAACTGGCCTTTCTTAGTTCCTGTGCCTTCAGTACTGTGCCAAAGCTGTTAGGATGTGCATAACAGGGCCAGACATGACCCCTTCCATAAATCTAAAAGGCTGAGATTTGCTTAATAGCCCATGTTATCTAGAGAAATTGTCAAAGTCTTTTGAAATTTCTGGGTATAAAGTATATATATGAGAATACCTATCTTTAGCCATTTTTCTTCTTCATACTCCCACAGAAATCAAGAGCAAAACTATGAGTCAGGAAGATCACGGCATATTAAAAAATGAAAAAACAAACAAACAAACAAAAACTTCACTAACCCAGTCTGTTAGCACAGAAGCTGAACTATGGGATCATATAACACCTGAGCAGAGCACTGTACTGGAGACCCCTGGAGGATACCTGCTTAGACAGTCACAGCCAGGGCTTCCTGGTCAATCTTCAAAGTTCATCTAATGAGTTTGCATTTGATCAGAAGCAACAGAGCCTACAGACTCCCTGAGCAGGGGTGTATATGATATAACGGGAGGGTAGAAACTGGGTGTAAGAGTCTGGAATGTGGAGAGAAGAGCAAATGGAAAAGATGCTTTGTACTGATACAAAGTGATGTGAGTCTGGGTTAGGATGGAATGGTGGAGTTTGAAAATGAATTTGAAAGAAAGATTGGCACAGCCGGGCATGGTTTGGCTTTTGAGAGTGAGATCTGGTGATTGTTTATTGATAGAAAATGAACCACAGGACTGCAAAGTCTCCATGAACCTTCAAGGGTACAAGTACTGAAGCAGGCTTTGGGCAGAAATAGATGGAGTCTTATAAGGTACACTCACCCTTCCCAGGTCACTGCCAGAGCCCTTCACTAAACAATACTTAGATCATTGTAATTCCTGGAGGCGGCCATCCCTGCATTCAATCAGCTCAATACTATTTCCAAACCAGGAACTCCAAAGTGTTAACTTCCTAAATGAGGTTGTCCAGTGAGTTAGTTTTCACAGCAACAAATGCTGAAAAGAAATGAGAACCCTCCACCTCGAGTTATGAGAATCACAGGCTCTTTCTAGTGGGGGAGAATTTAGATGTGGACAGATGCTAGGATTTCATTCAATTACAGGATTCTCTTTATTGTCAACTGAGTCACAAGGGTGGCATATTCTCATACATATTTAGATGTTGTAGTCATTCTCTTCACTCCACTCTGTCTCCAAGGATGTTGGCAGGAGCCTAGCCTAGAAACTTTTCTATTTTGTTTTTTAAAAAATTAAGTTGTTAGAATTTTTACATTAGGGCACAAATTAACCACGCAGGATTTAGTTTAAAAATCCAAGATCCACTATATTAGAGCCGCTAAAAGTATTTGTTTTTATCTCAAAAAATCCAGTGTTCTGTCTAGCAGTGGGAATTCCATAGGATAGCCAAAGCAGCCACCGCTGCGTGCATTCTGACTGGGTGCAGTGGCTCTCCTGTCCAGAGTGCTTAGCTATCAGACTGGCAGTTTCAGGTGCAGTGTCCCTTGCCACTGTCTCCCCCCCTCAACTTTTCCTACTTTGGATACTGTATTTTCCTTTCTCCTCAGGGCCCAAATGTTTCTAGTACTTTTTCTTCTCTATACTCTTCATCGCTTTTCTCCGGGAAGAATCTGGGAAGCCTAACTTTTGTCTAACCACAGGGAATACCGAGGCCTATTTTTTAAATCGCTAATCTGTTCTGCAATAGTTTTACCCATCTATTTGATAGAGAGAAAAAAGAGAAAATTCTGCTGGAATTCTGGATGCTTGACAAACCCAGCAAGGACAGAGGCTCCATGACAGCCACTTTTAACTTTAGAGACTCACCATACATTTATGAAATCAATAATACAACATTTACAGCTATATGGAGTTCATTCTATCAATGAAAATTCTTTGAGATGCAATCAGGTTTTATTTATTTTGGTTGGAATCTGTCGCTTAAGTTTTCAAGGAAAGGCTGTAAAGGAGGTAGATGTTTATGGAGTACGCAACGTTTGTGCCTGCTTTATCATCTCAGTTTCATACCACTAACAACGCCGTAGGAGGTTTTGTAACCATTTGTGCAAATGTTTCCTCAAGGAACAAAACCAGCATTAATAAATAAGAGCACTTCAAAGCCAGGTCCTGGGTGTTTTTGTATCACTACGCAGTCAGAAGAAGGGCCCATGCAAGGAGGGGATCTCATGAGCTGGTGCATGGTTGTGTAGACCTAAAGAACTCAAGAGGCAGAAGCAGGGAGATTTCAACAAGTTCCAGGAAAGCTCAAGTTCTGTAATAAAGACCCTGTCTTTCTTTTTAAAGCATGAGTGTTCCTGAAAGCAAATAGCTCCCCAGTAGTCAGGGGGAGAATGGAAGGGATGTTACCCTGGTATACGCTGTTGGAGATAGGAAGAAAAGGAGAGGTGAAAATGTATTTGGTGGGGTGCTGAGAATAAGTGTCCTCTTTTGGAGGTTTCTGAGGTCCTTGATTCCAGACCCCTGAAAACACCAAATTCCGCAGATACTCAAACCCTTACAGAGCATGGCATAGTGTTTGCCTGGCCTGTGTACACCCTCTTGTAATTCAGCTCTGGATAACTTTCCCAAATAGAGCATGAAGGCTGAGTAAATGCCTGCCATCTTTTATTATTTAGAAAATAGGAACTTGTCAATGCAGACATAAGTCTTTTTCTGTCGTATTTTCAGTCTATGATTGACTGAACTTGCAGGTGTGGAACTTCCATAAACACAGAGGGCCAGCTGTGTGTACCATGCTGTGCTTGATGCCTTTGGGTAACTGAGTTCCAATGATCCGAATCTGAGTAAGACCATCATCAAAACGTTCTGAGAGTAAAAGGAAAAATGATGGAATCATTAAGATGACAGGGACAATAATGACACAGAAGAGTGCTTCGATGAAACATAAACTTTGCTGTAAGCTGTACCAAGTCCTTCTCTGCAGAGAAGTGGCATTAGTTTATTCATGGCTGGTGGCACAGGTAGTAGGGTGTTGGCAGAGGTTTCTGTCCTGCCTGGTTCCACAGTTGTTCAGTTCCAAAGAGACACACAAAGGACTACATTAATCATAAACTGGTTGACCTATTAGCTCAGACTTTTCTTATTAACTAACTCTTACATCGTACATAAACCCATTATTCTTGTCTGTGTTAGCCACATGGCTTGGTACCTTTTATCACAAGACGTTCTCATCTTGCTTCCTCTGCGACTGGGTGATAACTATAGGCTGACCCTTTTCTCTTCTCAGAATTCTCCTGTTCTGGTTGCCCCACCTATACATCCAGCCTGGCTACTGGCCAATTGGCATTGTATTAAACCAATATAACTAAAAAATCTTTACAGGGTACCATTGTCCCACAGCAGTAGGGTGTCTGTCAATGATAAAGAACCAACAGTGAATGGGTGTCCTACAGCTCTCTCTTTACCATGTCAGTGTTCCCACCCCATCCATCTCTCTGGTTGTGCTTTTAGATCTATGCACATATTACAGAATTCACACCTTACGTTTAATAATCAGGAAGCAAAATTTTAAAACGTGTTTTGACGTAGCTTAAAACTGCTGTGCTTTTACAAGAGCTGGGGCATCTAGGTATCTATTTTAAAAAGCTTTTATTGTTGTTGTTGATGATGTATTAGAAATGTGTGGACCATCTTCATTTTACATAAAACACCTACAGAACTTTTCTATATGAGTTCAATTTTTCAGAAAATAGTTCATGAGGGGTTTCCTTTGCTGGGAAAATGAAGGAGAGATAGTTCTTTAATGCAGGTTTAGGTGAAGAAAGTAAATCATAAGATCTGAGGTGCTAGCTACACCTGGGAAGACCCCTCAGCTGTCAGGGGAGAAGTAAGACGTAGAGACAGTGACTTTGACCCATGTCCGTTCTCTTTGTTTTAGATGAGAACGTCAACACCACATATATGCATACACACCTGTGCACACATATGTCTGCCCCATTTCCACACATGGATCAAGTTTATAATGAGAAGGAATGGAAACAAAACTCAATTACATCAGGAACTCATCCTTGTTAATAACGATTTCCCGGATGTGATGCTTCAGGCTAAGTCATTGACATGTGTATTTCTTCATCAATAGCAAGTCTCTGAAACAAGTCACTTTGCCCATTTACAGAAAAACAACAACAACAACAACAACAACAACAACAACAAACCAACTCTCAAAGCAATCACACTGACTGTTCACATTCACCAACTACGGTGGACCTATGGTTCACCCACAGACCTATGCTACTGTATTCCCTGGTGGTTTGCTAGGCAGATATGAGTTCTTACAGGCAAACAGTTTCCAGGAAGGTTTGGGCATGACCCTCGGATCTGAAACCATTATTTAGGTTACTTGCCCCTTGGTGGCCTGCAGAACAGTCTCTGGGTCATGAGCACGTAGGTCATACTGCCAGTTGTATGCTGCCTGGGTGCACAGCACAAGACAAAAATGTGGGACTCCTTATTCAAATATTATCAAGAAAAATCAAGACACCATGGCAAAACACTAAAACGAGTATGGCTCATCTAGTCTTGTATCTCTTAGTGACTACACAGACCACAGCTATATGAAGCCATTATAACGGATACAAATAGTATTATTTATTATATATATTTTTTAAATTTTTGAGGCAGAGCCTTTCTATGTATCCCTGGTTATCCTGGAACTCACTCTGTAGACCAGGCTGGCCTCAAAATCACAGAAATCAACCTGCCTCTTTGAGCCACCGCAACCAGAATTTTTTGTTTAATTTTAAATTTTTATTTATTTTATGTGTATAGGTATTTTGCCTGCATGTATATCTGTGCATCATGTGTATACCTGGTGTCAGAGAAGGTTAGAAGAGGGCACTAGCTCTTCTGGCACTATAGTTATCCCTGGAACAAGAGTTACAAGTGTTGGTGAACCACCAGGTAGGTACTGGGAACTGAATCCAGGACCTCTGGAAGAGTAGCCAGTGCTCTTAACCACTGAGTCACCTCTCCAGCTCTAGTTTTTTCTTTTTGGTGTATGTATTTGGTATGTTATGTGTGTTGTGTTGCTGGCTTTTGTTGTTTTGTGTGTGTGTGTGGTATATAAATGCTAATTTAGGTGTGTGCAGATATACATTTGGGTGCATATATGTGTGGGGGGGTGGAAGACATAGAGTATCTTTCTCAACTGCTTTCCACTTTATTTATTTATTTATCTATCTATCTATCTATCTATCTATCTATCTATCTATCTATCTATCTATCTATTTAGGTTTTTGACAAGGTTCTGGGTAGTACTGTAGACTAGGCTGACCTTAAACCTAGAGAGCCACCAGCCTCTGCCTCCCTAGTGCTGGCATTAAAGGTTTTCACCACCATGGCCTGGCCTACCTTTGTTCTTTTAGGCAGGGTCTCACACTGAGCCTGAGGTTCATTCATTCCCAGGTACTCAGGTTGCAGACATAAGCCATAATGCCTGGCCCTTTACATGGTTCTGGAGACCAAACTTAGACCCTTGTGCCTACACAGCAAGAACTGTACCAACTGCGCTATCTCCCTAGCCCACAAATAGAGTTATTCAGAGGATTCAGAACAGGACAGCTTGTGTTCTGTATGGGGTGTGGGATGGGCTTGGGAGTGTCTTCTAAATGTGGATCCTCTTCGGGACTCTGCGTATGAAAACTTAAGGTCTTTATAACAGGATTTAGTGTCTTCTACTCTATACTCCAGTTATATCTATGATAGAAACAATGTCTGTGGGGCAATAATTGACCCCAAAGTCCAGTAAAAATGTTGCCCAGTCAAGAGAGTATTTAGAAAAGCAATTCTCAAATGTTGGTTTGCAGAACCGTTTGATGGAGTTTTCACCTCTCTCACTTGAAACAAAATAAAAACAGAAGTAATGAGGGCATTTAGAGCACATTGCTTTAGCACACAAAGGCAAAATTTATAAATATGATGGCCACCCTTTTATTCTAAGTTTCATGTATTTTTTTTTATTAAAGCTTCTCCGTGATGCACAGGGAAACTAAGGATGTATAGTAATTGTCTTTGAATCATTTTCACAAGCTAAATAAAAACTCGAATGCAATCTAAGGTGTGGTTTCCAATATTTCGGGAGAATTTGTTCTGGTTTATGAAATACAAGTCTGGACGATCATTGGCCCCCAAGGTGAGCAGCAGAGTGGTACAGTGGGAAGAACCCTGGGCCGGGAGTCACCTCATCATAAGGTCACTAGTCATGGCGCTTCAGAGAGCTACTTCTTGTGACTTGTTCCTTACTCTGCTCTCAGTGGACTGTGCCAGATGCTCGCTCAGCCCCTTCAGTTCAGAGCTCTGTCATAACTCAGATGGAGCGGCTAATTCCTAGATACCAGTGAGGCTTTGGCTTCCAGACTTGGTGAATCTCCTTGATCTGTTTCATGGACAAACAGCTCAAATGGTTTATGGGACTCTGAAAAGAGAATGCCGTTGAAAACCAACCAACATCTGCTCAATGGATGCTGAAATGAGCCCATCATAACCTGTATTGTGGTGTGCCAGTGCGACTGGAATGCCAACAAGAGAGTTCTGTCTTCAGGATCACGTCGGGCTTAGTCATATTACAACTGCCAAACAGGCAACGAACATCTGTTTATAAAAAAAATCTTTTCCTCTCTTTTTTCTCTCCTTTGTGTATCTCATTCTTGCTGGAGAGATGGTTCAGTGGTTAAGAGCACTGCCTGCTCTTCCAGAGGACCTGGATTCAACTCCCAGGACCCACATGGTGGGTTCCCAACCATCTGTGATGCAAGTCTCAGGGGATCAGATACCCTCTTCTGGCCTCTGTGGTTGTAAGGCATGCATGATACAGAGACATACATGCAGGTAAAACACCCGTACGTAAAACAGACAAACGTGTTTAAAAACTTTTTTATAAAGAACAAAGACATTCCCTTGGATAGATTTTGGTTGGTCTTTCTGTTAGGTTGTGCTGGTTGTGCTGTGTTGGTCACAGGATCCTGTGCATTTTAGATAAATAGTCTACTACTGGGGTTCACCGCTTCTTCATGCTATGAAGTACACATGGCTTTGATATTATTTTCTCAATGCATTACAAACTAGGATAAAGTGCTTTTCCGATTCAGGATGGAGTCTGAGACCTTACTGTACCCATGATAGCCAGTAAATATCTGGCAAGTAAATCATAGTAAAATGCAGTTATTTTGGGATTTTATCCCACTATAAACGTATCTAGTAACTGTCCTTTTTCTCCCTATTAGAAAAAAAAATAACAATTAAATATGCCCAGGGGTTTTTTGGTACAGCTACCGTGCGGTCTGCTCTGTGCTTCTGGGACTGTCATAACAAACTCGAGCACTCTCAGGGACTCTGATCCATCATCATGGTGGAAATGTTTTACAACGATTTGGCCAAATGTTTGTGCAACAGCTGTGCTACTAGCCCGCCTGAGTCATTTTCCAGCCCTGTGATTCATCAATCTGCTTTTAGAATATTTGCCTATTTTTAAAGCCAGTCAAAGAAGGCAGCCACTGTTTAAAAGGAAACACCCCTCACACCAACTTTGTAAGCAGCCCCTCAAACCCCGAAATTTCTGGCAGGCGAGGCTGCCAGCTAAAGCAGATGGCACAGAGCGGGAGATGCCGGTTGGCGTTCAGAGCTGCTAGACTCCTCGCATCTGTCTTGGGTTTGCTTATTTCCGCTGCTATTTCCTGCTTGGGTTAATCCAGTGTGATCCGTCCTGAAACAGAAGTCTTGCTTTCATTCTGTGTGTCTGTAAAACATCCATTATATTGATTAGACTTTCTGTCAAAGAAGTCCCATCGCAAGCCTGTGTTCAGCCACAAATTAGTTTCATAGTCCTGCGTGGCTCAGCGCGGTTGGCTTTGTAAAAAGACATTGATTTCTACTTTGCTTCATTCATTCTGGGTCATATCAGGTACTGGCTGTCTACAATAAGGCAGGGCAATGACTGGATAACGACCCACTCTTTTTTTTTTTTTTTTTTTTTTTTTAAATGATGAAACAAGAAGGAGTGTGCCTGCACAGTGGGCAGGATGACTTAAGTGTCAGGCAGCCTTGAGCTCCATGCCTCAGAATTTTCTAGAATTCTAGCATGCCCTGTCTGTTTGTGTTTTATGGAAGCAATTTCTCCTTCCATTTGTCTCCTCATCTGCTGTAATCGGGGCTGGGAAGCCAAAGTACAATATGCTCCGATTTACTGTGCCAAATTACTCTGGTCCTGAACCTGGTGAGCTCAAATCACCATAATGCTAGGCTTTTGGAACTGTACTGAAGTAAATTAAATGTACCCAAGACCCAGATCGGTCTTCTAAACCTTCTAATGGGAGGCTTCTCTACAATGTGTCAGAGAGTGATGATTCCATCCAGTTTCTTTGCCAATGATGGTGTGGATAGAGAAAGCCACAGGAACTGGCTAGAACTTACCGTTCCTACTCTGATAGGAAGAGAGCATCCAAAGGGCACAGAATTTTTACCCTTCTCTGAAGCCTGTGTTTAAGAGTACCAGTGAATCCTGGGCATCCACTGACCAGCACAACTGAAGTCAAAAAGAAAGTTTCATGTTGGTGATATATTGCCATTATTTTAGGTCACTTTTAAATGGAAGTATTATTTCAGTACTCTTGACCAAAATATACCAACTGCTATTGAGTGACCAGACCCCTGAGGGGTTTGGTAGAGGTTAATACCATCCTTGTTTAAATCATCTCTCTAGTGATTGTCTTCCATGCCTTCAAAGAGCTGTAATCCCCCAGAAGCCTCAAATACCTTGTGTACTTACTACATTTTATTTTGAACCATGTTCTCAGTAAACCGGGAGAGGATATAGTCAGTTCTGTGTGTTTGTGAGTTTGGTATTTGGGATTAAATCAAGGGTAGGGAAAATGTAAAACCGTGTATATTCTGAACTGGTAGAGATATTTTCTTGTTGTTATCCCTTAACCTGTAGAGTACATTGATTTTCATAGCAATCACATTGTACTTTGTTTGGGCTACTGAGAGATGAACGTATGTGTGAGGACACATTTAAGTTATGTGTAAACACTCCATATCATATAAAAATTTGAGTTGAGCTTCCTCTGACTTTTATCCATGAGGGGTCATGGAAATAAATCTCCATGGAAACCAACCATGACTGTCATTGTTTCTTTGTTGTGTATGACCTGCATAATTAAAAATGAACATTAATTAGTTTTATCAGTGAATTTGGTTAAGTTAGTGAGAAAAAAAAACAATGCATTTTCTTGCTTTATTATGACTTGGAATTGTTTTGGTTTTAAGTGTATGTGTATGGTTGTGTGTGTATGTTGTATTCTCAGGCATGTACGGGGGAAGGGTTTAGAAATGAATAGCGAGTGACCTTATGGAGCCAAAGTTCTCTAGAGGGACAGATCCTGTTTAACAAAGCACCAAGGCTGGATTAGCAGCCTGTTCTTGAAAAAATTTTGGGTAACTGGAATGTCAGAGGCCACGTTTCTGCCAGGTTTCCTCATAGGCTTCCAAGACTATGTATTTTTTGAAGGAGCAAGAGCTGTTTTTTGTTTAAGGGACTGTGTTGGTCACCAAGGACACAGGTGCAGCAGTTGTGTGGCCTCAGGCTCGTTCGGAAACACAGCTGTGGATTCTGCTCCAGGTTGGCAGTGCTGCCTGACTCTTTGGGGAGAGATTCCCTGTCGGGCCGCTGGCTGTTACCCGCAGGAACCCCGAGTGAGGTCTGGAGAGCTTCCTGTAAATAGTGGATTGTGGTAAGAGTGAAGGGCACAACTAAGCGAGGCTCCTGTTTTTCACACATGTCCTTCTGCCCTACTGAAGTTCCCTGACCACCCCATTAGCACCTTGTTAAAGTACTTTCATGCATATCATATTTTTTGGTTTGGGCTAATGGGACAGTATTAAGTAGCCCTTTTAAATTGGAGAGCTCTTAGAGAAGACATTTGAGGACACACACACACACACACGTGTGTGTGCACACACACATGCACACATACACACACACACATACACAAACACTTTTAAAAACTGTGTCAGGCCAGCTAAGCTCTCTGTGCCTACACGTGCTCAGAAATGAAGGGTGATGCTCATGAGACACAGAGCATGCGGAGTAATCATCGTATTTTTGTATTTTAGACGATACACCGTCCGAAGATACCATTCCTTTGGTCTTCCCAGAGCTAGAGCAGCAGCTCCAGGTAAGGATTCCAATTCCGCAAACGTTTGCCTAGTTTCCTATAGTGCCACAAACACAGTGACCCGGGAAGTGGCCAAGTGGGAAAGATGGATTGATACACAGGGAAAAGGGCTTCGGAGTCACAAACATTGGTATTTCAGAGCTCCAAGGTCAGATAGGAACAGTTATGGAAGGACCCTGGTTATCCATCTGTGATACCTAGACTTCAAATGCTGAGTGAAGTAACTTGAGCTGAGACTGTGCCTGATCCCACTTCCCTTTGCCATGATGTCTCCAGGCATTGGACTTTAGCTCCATTTTGGGTTAATGATTTAGTACAATGCTCTGCAGAGAAAGTTTGTTGATGTGGGTGTCCCCTCTGTGTGCTCTGAAATACCATTAATGAATAAAAAAACTGCTTTGGATCTATAGTAGGGCAGAGCTTAGGTAGGTGGGGAAGGCAGAAATGAATGCTGGGAGAAAGAGGGCGGAGTCAGAGGAGATGCTCTGGAGCCTTGGTGCAGGAGAATTGTCTGTATTCTGTCAATCATGTTTTAAATAAACACTGATTGGCCAGGCAGGAGGTAAAGGTGGAAAAACTAGACAGGAAGTAGAAATGATGTAATGAGAACAGGAGAACTCTGGGAAGGAGCAAGTTGATTTCTCCCACTCCTGCCCAGATCACCAAAGCAGCAGGATGTGATCTGCCCCACTGAGAAAAGGTACTGAGCCACATGGCTAACATAGATCAGAAAAATGGGTTAATCAAGATGTGAGAGAATTAGCCAGTGAGAGGCTAGAGCTAATGGGCCAATCAGCTTTATAACTTTAGAGACCTATGTGTGATTTTCTTTGGGGCTAAACAGTTGTGGGGTACCGGGCGGGACAGAAACCCAAACAAGCAGGTCTGGCCCCGTTCATTGTTACAGAGCCTCTGCCAGAGTCAGACATGCCAAAACTTTGCTGGTAGGTGATGACCTCATGGTGATATAGAGACTAATAAAAATGGATTAAATTAATATGAGTTAGCCAATAAGAAGCTAGAACTAAGGGGCCAAGCAGTGATTTAAATAATACAGTTTCTGTGTGATTATTTCGGTTCTGGGCAGCCGGGACGAACAAGTGGCCCCTCTTTCAACAGTTTGTCATATTGCCAAGTCTTTGGAATAATAATATTTTTACTACCTGCTTCTTTTCTCTGACAACGTCTAGTACAGCGGTTCTCAATCTGTGGGTAATGACTCCTTTGGGGTCATATATCAGATATTTATATTATGTTATATTATGATTCTTAACAGTAGCAAAATTACAGCTATGAAGTAGCTATAAAATAATTTTATGGTTGGAGGTCACAACAGTGTGAAGAACTGTATTGAAGGGTCCCAGCATTAGGAAGGCTGAGAACCACTGCTCTAGTAAACTGTAGCAAGGGGGAGTTAAGACCTTCAGAAAATTGTTGGTTCAGCTGGTGAGAAAATAGTTTCTTGATGACCTATAGAAAGGTCATCCCAGCAGACCACACCAGTAGAACACATTGAAATGGCTTTTGTTGTTTTTTTTTTTTGTTTTATTTATTTATTTATTTATTTATTAAAATTTTTTTTCTAGGGTTTCTCTGTGTAGCCTTGGCTGTGCTAGAACTCACTCTGTAGACCAGGCTGACCCTTGAACTCACAGAGATCCACATGCTTCTGCTTTCCGAGTGTTGGCATCACCACCGCCTGGCCAGATTTTTTTTTTAAAAAAGATGCTCATTTATTTTCTTTTAATTTTTTTAGATGCTATATTCTGGCATTAGGCAAAGGAGGTTTTAAATTTAATTTTTATTTTATATTTGGGGCTTCTACCTACATGTCTGCCTGTGTACCACGTTTGAGCTACTTACTGTCAGATTCCTTGGAACTGAAACTACGGATGGTTGTGAGTCACCATGTGGTTGAATTGAACCTGGGTCTTCTAGAAGAGCAGCCAGTTCTCTTAGCCGCTGGGGTAGCCTCTCAGAACCAACACAAAGCACTCAGACATGGGGTATCATCACTCCCTTCCAGTGGCCAGCCTGTTTACGTGATCACCTATGTAGGGCTCATTAAAGATTGCACAACGGGCAGAAAACATTATGATTACCACACAGCTATCAAGAGAGGATGCTGTAATCCCAAGATGCCCTCCCCAGCTGTCAGTTACTTCTTCCTGTTCCTCCATGCTCCATGCAGGCTCTTCCGCCTGGTTCTCAGGCTGCCCGTGTCTTATCACACTCCCCTTACTCCCACAATGGTCCAGCATCTTTTCAGCATGGAGAACTATTCAGTACGCCTTCTCCCAGGCTCCTTTTTTTTTTCTTTCTGTTATTCTCATACCACACATCACATTGCTTGAGTTGTCTATGTATGTACAACTGGTAGAACAGTCAGGATCGTAAAAGGAATATTTTCCTCTTTATTATACTGTCATCTCAAAGTTGTCTAATTATCATAAAAATCATGTGAGAACAGGGGTCAGTGTGTTTTGAAAATATATCAGGAAGTCAATTCAGGTTCCTGTTCCACCACGAAATTATGGATCATGTATCCTAAGGGTTTTGCTATTGCTGTTGTTTTTCCTTGTATGTTTGGTGTTAGAAAAATAATTTTCCTCCTTGGACTATCAGCATCTTTCTTATCTTGTGGCTCAGGCTGTAGAGGATTCACTCAGAAGGCAGAGGTAAGTGGATCTCTGCAAGTTCAAAGGCTATAAGAGCTAGTTCCAGGACAGATAGGGCTATTACACAGAGAAACCCTATCTGAAAGAAAGAAAGAAAGAAAGAAAGAAAGAAAGAAAGAAAGAAAGAAAGAAAGAAAGAAAGAAGAGCCTTGTGGCTGTCACTATACAGGAGACTTGAAAATTCACCAAGCACAGAACAAACAATGCCAGACGTTACTACGGGTTCCCTCTGCAAACCCTGGGAATGAAGTTCCACCACTGCACGCTGACTCTGGAGTAGGCAAGGGCCATTTTTCTACATGTGATCTCATTTGACTCTTGCAATAATTATAGAAGCTGTTTCATCTCCACTTTATACGTGAGAAACTTGAGGTCAAATTTTGGTCTAAATCAATTTGCTGATCTTTTGCTTAGTCCCTTTCGTGGGGCACATGGGCTGTTTAAATTAGTTTGATAAGCTGAGATTTGTTTTGTTTCTGGTTGGCAAGGTTACTGTGATGTAGTTCTAAAGCCGCCTTGTAAAACTTGCTGGGACTTTCTGATATCCTTTGCACATTCCTTGGTAATTTATAAAGTGTAGTTATAAAATATCTATTTGGTAGATACGCTAACACCAGTTTGACCCCCAAGTTTTTTCTGTTGCTTTGCCAAGAATGTGGACATGTTTGAACATGTAATTCGTGGTGCTTCTATTTTCACAGAAGCCAAAAAAAGCCTTGGGCAAGAATAGCAATGACAGACCTTTCTCTTGATGTCTCTATTAATGCAAAATTCTGGGTCACGGACCCAGGTGGAATTAAATGAACATTATAATGTTCATTTCTAGGCCCCGAGCCTCTGCTGAAGGGCAGGTGGGAGGCTAATTTTACATTCCGTTCTTGAGACTAAGTTTCCAGATCTCTTGTGGGCACCAGGAGCAATATTTGGTACAGCAGGTTTAGATGATATGAACAGGAAAAAAAGTGATATTCTATGTATACTTCAAGAGTAAATGAAAATTTATTGCTTTTCTTCAGGAAAAAGTGGTTTTCTTCTGTTTGGAGCAGTGTTGATGGACTTCTTATCTTTTCTCTGTCTGGAAAGATGATAGGATTCTTTCACGGTCCAGTGCAAGACCAAGTCCATCCTACAGCCCAAGTAGAAGGGTTACGTTTTACTCACTGTGGTTTAACGCAAAGCTTGCTGTCTCCAAGACCCACGCTCATCAGCCGGTGCCTGGAGTTAACAACAGCTGTCTCATACTGTGGCAGGAATGAAGAATGGCACCGAGGAGGTCGAATGAAAATAAAAATTGAAAATAAATAATTGCTCAGTCAACATAAATAGTTTGCCTTGGGGCTGGAGAGAGGGCTCAGCTGTTAAGAGCACTGGCTGCCCTTACAGAGGTCCTGAGTTCAATTCCCAGCACCCACATGGTGACTCACAACCATATACAGTGGAATCTGATGCCCTCCGCCACCACAAAGGCATACATGCAGATAGAGCACTCATGTACATTAAAAACAAATAGTCTTCCTTGGTGAAATTCTTAATTGGACTAAGTGATTTATTTCTTTATGTGTCAAGCACAACCAAAGCTGAATGCCTTGGATTCCTTTTGGATGTTCTCTCCAGCAGGCCAGGCACTTGGAAAACAATGATCTTTAAAAACAAAAACAAAAACTAAATTGAGCAATAGCTTCAAAGCCTTAGGCCTCTCATCTGATGGGCCAGCAGCGACAGGTGTCTTCGTGGTACACATTGAACTTGCCTTTCCTCAGACAGGGTCCAGTAAGTCCACAATCTGATGTCACTTCTACAAATAGACAATTTCAGTTTCCCCTGAGGAGCATAACATACCGTTATCTGGGAAGCTTCTCCAGAAACTTCTTTTAGTGCTTACCTCAGTATATCATTTGACACCTGGGAAATGAAAACGTTGAGAGAAAGATGAAGCAAGACCAGCATCCTTGGATTCCGCTACCAGGCTGGAGGGAGGTGGGGCACTAAAAGCAGCCAACATTTTCTCTCTTGTCCACACATTGATGAGTGTCTTAGAGTTATCCTTTGGATTTGGTGACCATTCAGAGATCGTATATAGATATTTTGGAGTTTTGCCGAAGTAATATTTCGAAAGCCCGGTCAGTGTTGTTAGGGTATACCTTGTGAGAAGTCTGAGAATCCGGAGCTACATTGCTCTTTTCTATCCTCTGGATCAACGGAAAAGACACAAATGTGTTTTACTCCAAGCTGTAAAATGTGTTAAGTTGCGCAGTATAAATCCCAGCACACTTACTAGGATTTTACTGTATGTATTGAAGAAGTGTCAGTAACTATAATAAAATTTCAAACCCTTAAAGTCTTAAAATAATAAAATTTGAGTGACCATAATTGAATATGCTCCAGATCCACCTTCCTCCAGTCTGGGCTAGGTTTCTCCTCTTAGGTTTGTTTGGCAGACAATGCTTGTGTTAATCTTGAGAGACACTAAAATGGAGTGTATCCTCTATCCTCCCCTCAAATAGGTAATCCTGAGAATCAAGGAATAAATACAAGCTCCACTCAACCACTGTAGAATGTTTGGCTTCCTAAATATATCTTCTGTGTGGGAAGCTGGGGTAGGAAAATTCAATTCTTGCATTTTGGAAGGGGACTGGGCCAGTAGTTTCTGAAGTAGCCAAGCAGAAAACGGAAACGCTTAAGCCGGCTTTGCCCCTTGCTGAGGGATGCCTGGCTGCATGCTTCTCGCCGGCTCAGTTCCAAAGGATGGAAGACACTTCTGGAGGCTGTGAACCGATGGCCGAGGTGGTGCGGTGTGGTTCAAGCCGCATTCTTGGAACCGGAGCCTGTGGTTTGGTTTCTCTCTTACTTCATTGTGTTAAATTAGTCCTGGGGATTGGGCTGGGTACCAGAGGCCGTGATGTGCCCCGCCCCCACCTCCGACTCTGCGGTGGTGTAATTGAAAACCTTTGCAGGCTCAGTTCTCTCAGGAAAGGGGGTGAAGAGGAAATGACCGCGGGAAGCGGGGGAGGGGGCGGGCGGGCTCTGACCTCATCCAAGCCCCAATCTGTGCCTTGGGAACCTGTGTTTCACAGTTGGCTTGAAGAAACGCTGGGAGAACATCTTTATTTATCTACTTTGAACTCCAGCAACAGATCTTCACACAGAGTGATACTGAAAACAGTTTCTGTGATAACACAGCAGCTATGTTCTAGGATCTTAAACAATTGCTTTTGGTGATGGGTGATATCAGAGGTTGCACCTAGGGCCTCCCAAATGCTAGGCATGGGCTCCGCCTATGGCGGCTTCCCAGGCTGTTCTAGGCTCTTTTCACTGCTCACTATTTTGGAATTCCTTTGGAATGCAGCCTCGTTCCTTTGACAAGAGTGTGGACTAAGGGCATCAAGGTGTAGGAAGTGCAGCATAATAATGAAAGGGGACCAAGGACAGTGTCTCCTGATGGGAGAGGAAAACAGACATGCAGTTGGTTAACTGCTCACCCCCACCTAGCATGGGATTGCGATGAAAACTATTCCCTCTATTCTCTCTCTAATGGGACTAGTTTAAATCAAGTGTTGGGAATAAAGACAGCATTGTTTTTCTTTCTTCTTTCTTTCTTTCTTTCTCTCTTTCTTTCCTTCTTTTTTTAAAAATAGTCTTATGTAGTAGTTTTGTGCTGGACTCAGTGAGTAGCCAGCGGTGACTTTGAACTTTTGCCTCTTTGATCTTCAAGTACTAGGATTGCAGGTGTACACCATGCCTGGCAGAAACTGTTGCTTTTATTCCCCAAAGTTAACGCTTTCTGTCTAGCTATTCCAGGAATTTTTGTAGCTTATCTTAAGTTTTCAGTTTGAACATGTGTTAAGCGGGATCAACAACCAAGTAAGTCATCCGTGCCTGAATTTAGAGCTTCCATTACTTAAGCCTACGGGTAGTTCTGTTTTTGTTTTCTAAATTTTATATATTTATTTATTTTTAAACAAGCTCTAGTAAGTTTCCCCTAAGCCCTTTGCTGGTTTACATTTCTCCAGCCCGTGCTGACATGTGTCTAATGATATCAGAATCACCCGGATCAATGACAGCCAGTGTGCTCATTCTGCAGTATTTGCCACATAATATGTTCAGTTCAGTATCCTTGCCGCTGCGGTGATGGACACGTTTTGGCCAACATGGCATCTTATTCTATCTCAGCGTTCCTCAAAGCTGGGCAGTTGGCAGTGATGGACACCTCTCCTTCATCTGCTCATCTTCAGAGTCACGGACTTTGCAGGGGGAATCAAAGGCCATCCTCAGCCACATAGTCAGTTCAGGGCCAATGTGATGATCTGAGAGCCTATGTGAGAAAACATGGCCGTGCATATGAGGCGACACAGCGTTAGTCTAAGTTGCAGTACTTAGGAAACTTTCATTGATTGGAATTTCTTCTGGGATGCAAACCGCGTGCACGTAAACAAATTCTTCAATGAATTTTCTGGGCTCGGATAAATGTCTAGTGTCTTCAGATTGCTCTGGACTCTGCCGACCAATGGACATGCTGATTTGCCTGGCAACATTGGTGGTTAGCTGCACATGGCCTGGAGTTTTAGTGTGGTGAGAATTTGAAATTCCCTGGCAAAACGGTCGGGGAGGACAAAAGCTGGGTACAGATGAGGCGCCTCAGCCGGCAGACTCCGGGAGGAAGGCATCTTAGACGGGCTAGGCAAAGAGGAAAGTCTCAGAGGAAACTGTCTTTGCAGCAACATGGACTATGGCTTAAAATAGGTAAAAGAAAGCTTGTCGCCTAGCTAGGCTCACATGCCCTCAGTAGTATCACCACACTGCCTAGGTTAAAAAAAAAAAAATCCTTTCACATAGTTTTGAAAGCTGATGTTAGTTGTAAAAACTAGGTTTCATTATGGCATTTTCATCTATGTACATAATGCGCTTTAACTGTATTCAGCCTCCCATTACCCTCACATGTTCCTCCTCCTCTCTGCAGGTCTCCTGCCTCTTCCAAAATACAAGATCTGATTTCTACAATTAAGAGATGCCAGTTGCCCAGATGCAGTGGTGAACTTTTGTAATCCCAGCTGCTTGGGTGGGGTACTGAAGCTTGAGGAGACAGGTTTGGATTACCTAGGATGCACAGTGAATGAACTCAAGGTTGCTTTTTGCAAGTTAGCATGATACTGTCCAAAAATAAAAAATGTAAAAGGCCTAGCGCTGTCACTTAGTGGTAGCATGCTAATGTACAAATAAAAACAGAAGTAAAAAGGCTGGAGAAGTGGTTCAGCACTGAGGAACAGTGGCTGCTCTTCTAGAGGATGGGAGTTCGATTCCCAGCATCCATAGGGCAGCTCAGAACAGACTGTAACTCGGCTTTCAGGGAATCCCAATACCTTCTGGCTTCTGAGACTCTGCCTGAATGTGGTGCACAGACAAACATGCAAGCAAAACACCCATACTCATAAAATTTTTTAAAAAAACCACAAATCCAAAATCATGAGGAAAAAAATCCTAGTTATTTAAAAGAACTGCAAGGTGCGAAGCAAAGGAAGGAGGAGGTGGAAGCTTCCTTGCCTGAAGGAAGTGCACTTGTGATTTTCAGTTTTCTTCTCAAAGCACAGCAGAAAGGATGCTCCCGCCTTGACCGCAGTCAACTTTATTCTCTCAGGCACACAGCCCTTTAGATTCTTGGCTCTGGCATTAGGTAGCTGTGGAATTTGCAGTTCAGGTACTTGCAGGTGGTGACTGAATTGTTGCATCCTGCTTGAATGAGTGTGGTTTATGTGGTGTTCATGAGCCAGGATGGGATGTGGCCTCTCACAGCTGCCAGCAGGCAAGTCTTCTAACAGGGCACAGATGATTTAAAAGCTTGGCTCGGGAGCCCGGGTATGTCGCTTTCATTCCGCTAACAGTTATACCTGGTAACTTGCCAGCGTAACAGGTGAGAATTGGTGAAGGGTTGAGATTTCTGGGCTACAGAACTGGAGGAGCCAGGAGTCGTGAATTCCTCTGGCAGCCGCTTCGTCGCCTGGGGTGAATTATATTGTTGTACCACTGTGTCCTGGTTTTCCATTTATTTCTGTGTTGAAAAGGGTCATGATTACAGCTGGCTGGGCTGGCGTTGTGAATATGTTCATAGGGGTCCAGGGAAAGTGGCCAGTGTCAGATTCCACGTGAGTTAAGTGACATTAAGGATTTCACACAAATGTAAAATTTGTCCTAGTCAGAATTCAAAAACATTGCAGAATTTATTAACGAGTATTCATTGTGCATATTAATGAGGTTCAGTGTGATATGTCAATAATGCCTATGTCTACCTAGAATTCTACTTCCTTAGAATGAGAAGGGAGCTCTTAGCTGTCAGCCAGAGCACACACTAGATTGAATTGCTGCTACTTACTGAGCAAGTACGACACCCCAATAAATCTGTGTGCTGTGCTTGGAGAATATGGAAGCAAAGAACAAGATCCATTAGTTCACACTTTACTAGAATAAATGAGTGAGAATAGCATCCAATCAGACGCTGTCTGCCTGCACAGACCATAAGAACAGGTAAGACCCAAGAGCTTGTTCAGCAACCAACTTCTGTGCTTCTCAGATTTTACATATTTTTCCATAAGTAATTAGGGAGTGATTAAAAACCTCTCTAAAAGACAATTAAAAGACCATCCCAAACAGTAGTGCTTTAAATCACACATTGCTGATGTGGATAAATGATGTGGGAGAGTCTTCTGTTTGAGTTGATTTCATTGGCTAATAAAGAAACTGCCTGGCCCATTTGATAGACCGCCCCTTAGGTGGGTGGAGTAGACAGAACAGGAAGAGGAAGTGAGGTAGAAGGATCAGTAAGATGCCACACCTCTCCTAAGTTAGGCAGACTGCCGTGCCTCTCCTCAGAGAGAAGCCAGATGCGATGAAGCTCCAGCCCAAGATGGACACACGCTAGAATCTACCTGGTAAGGCACCACTTTGTGGTGCTACATAGATTATTAGATATGGGTTAAAGCAAGAGATGTGAGAATTAGACAATAAGAGGCTAGAAATAATGGGCCAGGCAGTGTTTAAAAGAATACAGTTTTCTGTGTAATTATTTTGGGGCATAAGCTAGTCAGGAGGCCGAAAGCAGGGCGGCAGGAACGCAGCTAAACACTACATAATGGCGCCCAACGTGGATAACTGAATCCACAGAAAGCCTGAGAAAGCTTGGGAAAGACTAGAGTAAAGCATGTGTTCTTGATAACAGCAATTTCTCGGGTCTGAGCAAGCGCTCTCATCTAAGAGAGGCTTCCTGACTCAGCTTCAGCTGCAAAACCGTGCAGCTCTTTTAAGAGGTTCGGCTACGAAACACTTGATGAAAATTAACTGCATGCTTTTCGGTTTTCAGCCGTAGCAGGAAAAAAGCTGTGTCGTTTTAAAATGCCGGCTTTCTGGGCTGTCCTGCCAGTGCAAACTCTGACTCTTTGAGGCAGGAGGGCCGGCTACAGAGAGAGGACTTGAGTGTTGTCTGTGGACATACTTTTGCAGCTTGCTTGCTGGCAGGGACCATGAAACGCCATAGAGTTGTGGCCATAAACATGGCTACAGCCGGTACCTCTGCCATGAGGCTGGAAAGCTAAGGAATGGGCTGGATCTAGCTGTCAAAGCCACGGCTTTAGTCTTACCGATATTGTTTGGTAAATTAAAGACTCATGTGGTCACAAAAAGAGAGATATACAGTAAAAGAAAGATTCAAAGTCAAAGAAAACATCAAAATGGTTTACAATGTGTTGAAAATATATGCAGGCTAAAGGTGACAGTTCTTAAAATTAAAAAGAAGGAAGTAGTTTTTTGTGGTGGTACACACCTTTAATCCCAACACTTGGGAGACAGAGATTGACCTCTATGACTTCAAGGTGTGGTAGCACACACCTTTAATCCGAATGCCTGGGAGGCAGAGACAGACAGATCTCTGTGTGTTCAAGGTGTTGTAACACACACCTTTAATCCCAGCACTTGGGAAGCAGAGACAGTGGATCTCTGAGAGTTTAAGGACAGCCTGGTCTAAAGAGTTATCCCAGGCCAAAGATATACAGAGAACCTGTCTCAAAACAGTAAAAGTAAAAATAAATGAAATAGAGGTTAAAATAAAGCCACACAAAGATGGAAAATACACAGAAAATCTTGATACTGTATGCTATTATGCTCTCGTTGAATTGTTTAAATGCTGAGGAAGGAGCAACAGCTGCTAAAAGATATTTGTTTACAAATGCTGCTGAACTAATCCAACATAGATATTTTGAAAATACCTTGACTTCAGAATTTGGATCTAAGGATATGATACTTTGGAAAAGAGATTCTTTTATTTTTACAGAAAATGAGACCCGTTGGATTGCTTCTATCCCAGTATGGTATGATAGACCACGCCCTCCTGAAAGGTTGCTGTGAACACCTTCAGAAAATTACTTCACCCAACTGATGACTGAGATGCACCTGGCACACAGGTTACACCATGAAAGATCTGATTAACAGCGTCCCCATTCAGCAGGAAGCAGTTTGGAGAGAAATAACTACGTCCATATTCCCAAATATTGTTTATAAATGTTCTTTTACATTTAAAGGGGGAGATGATATAGATATGAATAATTTACATTGGTATAAATTTTGCCTTATTGATAGAAATATAAGGTCTATTTTGTTATATGTATATGTATTTCTAATAACGATTAAGGTATTGTGATTGTGTAGTTCATTTAAAAATGTAATGTATAATTAGGAAATATAGGTTGCTAATGAAAAATCATTGATAATAGTTAAGCTTGTAGTCATGTTAGTTAGATTTTCTAGATATATAGATATATTTCAGTTCGATAGGCATTCCTGATATCTTTTCAAAGACTACAGAATATTCCACTTAAATGTTTTAATAACTTAAGGCTTTTCATGACAATGAGACACATCAGCTCCTGGCAGCACCAATCTACTTCAAGAGGAAGATGGGCATCGAAGAGGATCCTTATGGAGTTTGATAGCCACTTGGGCAAGAAACTGCTCTTGCCTGGACTGTTGGCAGAAACTGGACACAAAGAACCCAACGAGAGAGGACTGTTGAACTTGCCTAAATGTGAGATGATTCTTTGGGGTTCCTAATTCAAGAAAGAGTCTGCGAGACATTCTGAAGGACACAGCAGATAGTGACTGAACTACCTTTGAAATTTCCTGATCATGGAAATGTCTGCTGGAAACTATGGGCCTGTAGGCTGAAGATGGATGCCCCAACAGTACAAAAGAACTTTGGGTGACTGTCCAGGCAGTGAGATGTCTCTGTCATTTCTAGAGTTTTGGAAGTAGCTTACTTCTTGTTCACCTAGGTAATATTGTGTCCTTCTGGAGACGCTGATGGAGTTGAAGAATAGATAGATAGTTATAGTTGTTTTCCTTTGTTATGATAAAAGATAAAGTAGATATAAATATTGTACCTGTAATTCTTACTTGATAACTGTTTTGTTATATGTAATTTTACTATGTTAAAGTTAAAGCCTTCTTTTTATTGTTTAAACAGAAAAAGGGGAAATGATGTGGGAGAGTCTTCTGTTTGAGTTGATTTCATTGGCTAATAAAGAAACTGCCTGGCCCATTTGATAGACCGCCCCTTAGGTGGGTGGAGTAGACAGAACAGGAAGAGGAAGTGAGGTAGAAGGATCAGTAAGATGCCACACCTCTCCTAAGTTAGGCAGACTGCCGTGCCTCTCCTCAGAGAGAAGCCAGATGCGATGAAGCTCCAGCCCAAGATGGACACACGCTAGAATCTACCTGGTAAGGCACCACTTTGTGGTGCTACATAGATTATTAGATATGGGTTAAAGCAAGAGATGTGAGAATTAGACAATAAGAGGCTAGAAATAATGGGCCAGGCAGTGTTTAAAAGAATACAGTTTTCTGTGTAATTATTTTGGGGCATAAGCTAGTCAGGAGGCCGAAAGCAGGGCGGCAGGAACGCAGCTAAACACTACAGATAAGAATTACAAAGCCATGGCACTCTTAGTTAAAAATGATTTCTGGAGGTAGGAATTTTTTCCATGTTATATGTAGGGAAAGTTTGCCGCATGGACCTGTTTTCCTCATAGATGGGAGGAAAGAAGAAACTCAGATCTGTTCTGTGTTCCACCTCATATGCTCCGAGCAGGGTTTAGGGTTCTGGTCCTCTTTACCGGCAGAACTGCGCCACTCTCGTGGGCTTGGCCTCAGGATCATAGGCATAGGAAAAAAAGGGAGGAATTGAAACGGACAACTGAGCACTCGGGAGGAGGCCAGCCTGGTCTACAAGAGCTAGTTCCAGGACAGGCTCTAAAAAAGCTGCAGAGAAACCCTGTCTCGAAAAACCAAAAAAAAAAAAAAAAAAAAAAAAAAAAAAAGAAAAAAAGAAATGGACAACTGGAGTATTTCCCCAGACCTTTTTTTTTTTTTTTTTTTTTCTTGTAGACCAGGCTGGTCTCGAACTCACAGAGATCCGCCTGCCTCTGCTTTGGATCTTTTCTAAAGCAGGTTACAAGTTCTAAGAACAACCATAAATCAATGGGGCTCGTAGCTAATGTGTAGTAGGTCTCAGGGCTCCAGTTTCTGGTTGAGCTGGCCAGGAAAGTCAATGTCAGCAAGATCGCCTCACCTCTCTATGATCTCGCCTCACCTCTCTATGATCCCTCAAACAGAAGCCGCCCAACTCGGCTGTGTTCATTGACGGCGCTGCTTTCTGATATGGTGGACTGATTGTGTTTCTCTTCGTTTGTGCAGCCTCTGCCGCCATGTCAGGACTCCGTAGAATCCATGCAGGTGTTTAAACAGCACTGCCAAATAGCAGAGGAGTACCATGAGGTCAAAAAAGAGATCGCCTTGCTCGAGGAAAGGAAGTAAGTACTCTCTTCTACTGAGCAGAGACTGCGGTCAGTGGGTGGGAAGGGAGGGGATTGTGGGCACACGCAACAGACCTTCTGTGGATCAAATGCCTCTGCCTATTGACTAAGAAAGAGAGCTGTGGGCGTGCTTCCACTCAAAATGTAATTGGTTTTGAAATGAGACATTTTAGTGAGAGAAATTAAAATTGCCAAAATACAATCCAGAGCCATGCCATATTCTCTCTGGCTGTACCCAGAGACCTCGGGGCACTTTGGCTTGGAGTGACTGTTAATTGATGTTTAAGCAGTAAAGGTCCCCCATGAGATGAAAACCCTTTTAGAGTTATGTAAATGCATTAGTTGCCTAACTGCATTTTATAGTCCCGGTAAGTTTTTATCACGATAGCGTTTATCATCATTACGGGTCTGCTAGGCAAAATCAGACAATTCAATTAATTGGAGCACTCCGGTTTTACTGTTTCATGAAACCCAGCGTAATTGCACTTTGTTCTGCCAACATTTTTTTCCTCCCCGACTCTTCCTCTTTTTATTCCTGAAAAGCATTATATTAAAGACTATGTCCTCATCCTCTGGCCAGTTTGCTCTTACATACTTGTTAGGGAGATCTGCTGGTAGTATTTACACCTCTGACTAGGACGTGGTCCCAATAAAGCGTAGCTAGACAGGCATTTCTCACCGTTGAGCTCCTGAAGCCTGGTCCATTATGTACACCTAAACGCTAAACACATCATTGTCAGGATGTGTACAGAACTCACAAACATGGCAGTTTCCAACCTTATCTTTCTTCTTCCCTTATCTTACTGCAGTGACACAACATATTTATTACTTAATTTCTGAATGAAATAAGGTGAAATGTGTTTTTTTTAAGAAAAAAATCTTAGGACTCAACTCTTGAGACTGCTGTATAGCGGTTGGCTATCTATGCAGTCGTGGGTTTGGTAAACAGACAACTGCATTTACCAAATGAGCCCAGCCTCTTCAAAATTCCCTGCTTTGCTTCGTTTCATACACAAAAATTGACTTGAACTTTTGGTTATAAAAGATTAAGAACTGTTGAGAAATCAGAAGGCACCACTTTTAAAATCCAAGGCTTTCCTTTTGGTCACAGAGTCTTGGTAAGCTGTTCAAAATGTTCAGATTGTGTTTGTCACCACAGCGTGACTTTCACGAGTGGCTGACGTTGCAGCCACAGGAGGACTCAGGATGAGTAGCCTGGAGTGCATTTTCTGGGTACACACGGACTGTGATGGCACAACAGGGGAGAACGCACCTAGGTAGTTCATCTTTATAGATAACTCTTCACTTCTTGAGGACTTTGGTATTTAATTTAACCTCATATGGGCCATTTTTCTGGCAATATGAGAATCACCCACTCTAAGAGTTACTATTTTTGTGTGCTGCATTTTGAACTATGACAGGATCATGGCATAAGAATGGCTAATGTTAGGGATCTGGAACTTGTTCTCATGGCTTGCGTGGAGAACAAGGATAACTTGTGGGTACCACTGCATCATCAAAGGAAGAAGGACTCAAGTTGGTTTTAGAAAAAAGCACCTAGATGGTTAGGGAAAAACCTTTATACAACCTTCTAGGACCTCAAAGGAGTAAGAAGCCTGCCCCCCCAGGGACTCATAAGGCCACGTGTGTTTCTGTAGAAGTCATCTTATTCCTTCATCAATTATATCTCAGTTCTTTAAACAATTGGCTACATATAGTGCAAGGGCAAATCTTTTACTTTCAACCCCCTTCATGTAGCTTCTCAAGTTCCTTCTTCTCCATTCCCAGTTGAATTATCTGGGTTTAAAATTTTCTGCTTCAAATCTTGGTTGGTGCAATATTATGTTTTCCTTCCTATGTGTGTGGCTTTTTCTTCTTTAAAATTAATAGAACCTCTTCCTTTCCTTCTCTCTTGCCCCTTCTCTCACTGGAGGCAGTCTCATGGATCCGGGCTGGCAGTCAAGCTTACTGTGTACCCAAGTATGCCCTAACTCCTGGTCATGCTTGACCTTCCTGATGGTTCAATCACAGGCATGTACAGCCACCTGTTTATGAAGGACTGGAAGTCAAACCCAGAGCCTCCTGCATGCTAGGCAAGCACTCTACAAACTGACCTACACTCCCAGTCCTCACACCCAATTCTGGCCTGGGTTTCACAACCTACAGCAACATGCCTAGAGACCCTTCTAGAACTTCCTTCCTTGACCCTACCTCAACTATATCAACCTATTCCTATTCCCAGGACAGAGCTGGATACTGTCTGTCTGTGCCACATGCAGCAGTTCCTCTAGGAAGGCCCAGCCCCTGTCCTCACCCATGGTGATCAGATTTTTTTCTTTAGCAATGAAGGAGAAACTGGAGAGTTAGTGCTATCAGGAGTCATGATTAAGTTTATTCCTGTCGTTATGAGGCTCTCTGTCTCTCTTGTAGGCACGCACTCTCTTTAGCATCTCTTTTCCGCCACAGAAAAGATCATAGATCATAGATGTCAAATATGGAATTAGGTCAATTTAAGGTAACCTGTTATAGGTTTCAGGAATGCCCTCTGCACAAACATATTTTGCTTGTATTGCTACAGCCTTGTATTTAAAATATGACATGATGTTCGTAAGGGTTGCTAAGATAAGCTGTTAAATCGAAGTGTGGTTGGAGTCACCACAGAGTCCATCCTCTCAGGGCTGTTAGCAGCCCTGCTTCTCATCATGCTGTAGTGAGCCAGTGGCTCATTTTATAACAGATCTTTTTCCGAAGCCTTTGTTTTCAAGCGAGATAAATCCAGCCATATGGATTTGACCCAAGCAATTAGCATTCCATTAAAAATGATTCTGATGAGAATTCCTCTCCCAACCCTTCATAAAGTGTGGCTGACTTTGATGCCTTTGGCACCTGGCTCATGCAAGTGAGACACGAAGATTCTAAAGTATTTTAAAAGAGAGGTTTTCTTTATTGGGGTTGTTTGTGTACAGCGGATGCTTGCACTTGAGACTGAACTTCTCTCGTATCTCCAGAGGAGGTCTCCCTGCGTCAAGTTTGAGAGGACTCACAGTGAGAGTATGTCACTGGTCATATCTGTTGGGTGGATAAAGATAGTCAAACTTTCTCAAAGTTTACAAACTTACTACGGGCTAAATCCTATTATTTAAATGTCTTTCTGGCTTATGACCAATGATGTAGAGAGTAAGTTCCTACTTTAGCTGAACATCTAGATCTTTTTGCATGTGGTCATATCCCTTATAATTGCATATATTGTAACATGATGTGTTTTTGATACATCTTATAAGAATTTTTATTTGGTATACGTAGCTTCTTTTGTACATTGTATAACTTTAGATATCTGGCACCAATTACCAGACAGAAATGATTTAAGATATCTGATTAGACTACACCGGCTATGAAGGTTGCTGAGTTCTCGACATGCTCACGTTTTGTCTGGTAGACAAAGCATTTCTCCAATCTGTATTTGAACCATTCTGAGGAGGTGGGCAATATCAGAAAGGGATAGTTACAAAAGATGAAAAGATACTTCTCCCTGAAGTTCTCTGTGTTTCTAGCATTGTGCGCTGCCATCTTGGATGTGGGCAATTTTCATCAGCCCAGAAGGAAATCTTGTAGTCTTGACCAGTCCCTCTCATTGTTCTTCTTCACTAGCTATTTTGGCAATTAAACTTGTTTTCTGTGTCTATAGGCTTGCTGCTGGACATTTTTTAAATGAATGTAATTGTGTAATATGTTTTTGGCATGACTCTCAGACTATCAGAGCATAGTGTTTCAAGTTCATCCATGTATCACACACCAGCGCTTCATTCTTTTTATCTGCGGATAATATCCTATTGTCCACATCTTATTTGCCTTTCATTGGTTAATGTATATTTGCGTTGTTTGCCCTGCTTAGTATTTTGAATGATGCCACTATTAACATCTGTTAAAAGTCTATTGCTGCACATCTGTCTCTCCAAGTGCTTGCTCTGTCTTGAGGACGCCAGTGCTAGTGGGTGGAAATAACCACGTGCATTTCCCTGATGGCTATGATGTTGCACATGCACTTCTGGGCCATCTCTATGTTTCCTTGGAGAGATATTTATTTAGATACATTGCCCAATTTTAAGAGGGTTTTCATTTCATCATTGAGTAAAGGGATCATATAACTTTAGTGGTGGGTTCAGGTGAAGCATTAGAGGATTTTTTTTTTTAAATTGGGAAGCCACAAACATTACAAGAGCTTCATGCTTATATCTTATTAATATAGAGCGACTATGGAGAACAATAGCTTATTTAGGGGAACACTGCACTATGGGAAGGGGTACTTAGGTAACTTGTAAAACATCAATGTAAAAATAACCCTCCTTTTGTTTGCCTCTTTTTATGCTACTTAACTCATTCTGAAAGTGCCAACAGAGGTTTTTGTGTTTAAATAGGAACACTTTCTGCCTGAGGTTATTTTCAAAGAAAGATTTTTAAGCCAAGTTCTTGGAACGTCTCTCAAAGTTGGGGGACAGAGAGGAACTCAACAGGCCACTGTCACTGAGTGAACAGAGAAAGGCCAGTTTTGTCTACGCCACTCCACTCGAGGGTGAGGTTTGTAAAAACGTAAAGTGCGAACACATGGAGAACTGCATCTCTCTCTGTACTCCAGGCATGTGGGTCTTATGCATTTACTCAGTCTAGAAATTGAGTTTTCACTGCCATCCAGGAACAGCAAGAGTGGTATTTCCCCCAGGTGTTTATAATAGAGGGTGGGCACATGGTGCAAACACCTATTCTCTTTCTCATGATGTCTGATGTGTGCAACTTCCTTCCTGGGGGAAGTATGGGATCTGAGTTCATTTCCCAGCAGTGAGGGTGCGCTTCCCGAGACCAGCTCACCAGTGACAATAGACACACTGCCTGGTTTGCGCTGGAACATAATACTTGTTGAGCAAGTTGACCAGAGGAGTCTGAAAATTGACTGCTGAAGGCTTTGCTTGAGGAGGCAGAGGAAGGGCCAAAAGGATGCTTTTCATTTAAGTAGTTTTGTGTTAAATGTCAATATTCCAGACATCACCTGGCTGTGAGATTATACTTTTTTAATGCCCAGTTATAATGACTGGATCTATAACACCATCTAACCCAGGGCTGTCCAGTCTCTTGACTACATTTTTTCCCTTATCTTCTGCCTGAGACCTTGTTAAAATGGGCAAGGCATTTATGTACCCATAATGAGTATATCTTTAACTTATTTCCTTTACCAGGGAGGCAGCAACAATACAATCTCCAGAGGAGCAGAATAAAGAAGCATCTTCCTTTTTACTTTATTATCCCACCCAAGGATCAGCTCAGGTTGACCCTGCAGCCTTCTTTACTTAAAGCAGTGTTTTTCATAAGGAGACTCTCCTCTCCCATCACCAGCCCAGGACCAGGCTAATATCTAGAGAAATGTCTGAATTCATGACCAGGAAGTGAGGAAGTTGTGTCTAGCATCTAGCGACTGAGAGCCAAGGATGATGCTAAGCCTCCTGCAATGCCATTGTCTAGAGCAGACTCTTAGGTCTAAATGCCAACCATACTCACATTAAACAAACCTTGTTTAGACTCAGTCTTACCCCCGCCCCCGCAAGAGCACAGTGTTGTCCTCTGGCCTGCTTCTGCCTCCTCATATCTTAGTACATGTGTGCATTTACTACTCATGAGCAGTCAGCACCATTGGCAGATTGAGTTTGGAAGCCTCCATTCAACATCATTCATTATCTCTCCATCATTAAAAAAAGGAAGGTAAGATCTTCAATCCTTCAATCATCTGGAGGCATCTGCTTTTTCTCTCCTATATAATATGGGTCTCTGAACATATAAGCACCACCAAGTCAAGGGTTTGAATTTTTTAAAAATAAAGTTTATCCTACTAGCTCATCAGAGCCAAACTTTCTAGAATTGTAACTTTTTCTTAATAAAAATCCCTAGTTAATTTTGCAATCACCAAGGAACATGATAGTGATTCTTCCAGTCCTGTATGTTGGGTTGCGAACCTAGCCTTTCATGTCTGAGTCATCTCTCCAGCCCAAGAGTGATCTCTCTAGATCAAAAAGTATTTGTACTATCGATGAATCAACTTCTTGGAACCCAAAGAATTTCCTACATTTTGAAATTAATTTCCACATATTTTTAATTTTTTTTTACTAATACTTTTCCTTCTCTCATTTTTCTTTACAAGTAGAACTTTTCCAGGTCTGTGGCTTAGGATGCGGACATCTGATGATTCGTGGTAAATCCTAGGGGTGTAGCCCTCAGACTGCTGGGATGCATCATATAGAGTATTAGGCTACAAATTCTTAGCATCAAAAAAGATTCCCATATGTCCTTCCTCCCCCACATTCTATGATAGTGGATGAGTGATAGACACGGTAGCCTGAAAGATCAAAGTTGGGTCCATATTTTGCCTCATTGTAAACAATGAATTCTTCTTGGAATTATCTGTTTATAAAATAGCTTCAGTAGCTTGACGTGCCTGGCCTTACTCATGACTTGCTAATGGATGAACATAAATGTGTCTAAATAAATAAGTTCCAAACAGGAGATAGCAGACATCTTGGCAGTTTTTTATTGGCTATCTATATAATTACTTACATGAAGCTAATTTAGAAAACTATCAGCCGAGGCTTCTTGATTGTAGTGAAGGAGAAATTATTATTGACATTCTCCAGTGTAGAGAGATGGGACTAGACAGTCTCAACCATTCCTTGCAGTTAGAAAGTCAGTGATCCTGCGGTTGGTCATCTCTAGAAATCAAAACAAAAGACAGACAGAGAGCATCAGGGGATTAACTGAAGTCAAACAGAAAGTCAGGAAAGTAGCCATCCTGGTACTAGCCACCCCTAGACCGTGCAGTGAAAGCGGAACTCTAAATGATTTGTGTGATGTAGGTAATTTAAAGTGGGAGGGGGCCCCAGGCAGACCAGGGATGACCTGATGGGTGCAGGATTTGCTACAGTTCTCTTTTTCAACCCCATGTAGGGTTTTTTCTCATTAATTTCTTTAAGATCATTACAAGAGAACTTTTACTGATCAATATTTAATTATCAGCATTTTCTGCTTTACCTGTGCTCAGGGACACAGAACACTAAGACTTTAATCAGGACAGGCTTGATTTCTGCCTTTTCTTATTAGCTGTGTGGCTTTTTTAATTAAATGGAGCACTTTGTGTTAGGTTTCCTTTCTCTTAAGATATAAATGATCTTTCCCTGAAGTACTTTTTTCCATTTGCCAATTTTTATTGTAAACATCTTGGAAGATCCAGAGATCAGCTGGAGCCCATGGACTTAGTGTATGTGCCTGTGTGTTCCACACCCTCTCCTTTGGTCCTGCTGGGTCCTCCTTCTTTTGTAAAGCCTGGTTTTGCTCAGCGGATACCAAATTGAGTGGTTAAGGGAGTCTATCAGGTATAGAAAGAAAATACTAGAATTTCTATTCTGATTTAACTTTTGCCCCTTCATAGATAATTTTGAAGGTTTCAAACATACAGAAAACCCCAAAGGAAGTGTCACAAATCCTCTTGCGTCTTTTACTGGATTTATTATTAAAAGTTTCCCAGAATGTGCTTTGTTCTTTCCTGCCAATGAGGGATATTTTTCTTGTAATTGTCTAATATTCCTCATGTTTAGTGTGTGCATTTTGGGTTGGGTAGGCAAGACCGCAGCTGTAATGCATGTTCCTCACAGGCATGTGGTACCTATTTGTCTCCATGGTGATAGCAATGCTCTTGATTTGGCTGAAGCAGTCACCCAGGTTTCTCTTCTCATCTATCCTTCACAGTTCATAAGATTTTGTGGGAATATACTTGGAGAACATGGAAAAATATTGTTCCTCATCAGATTTTCTTTCACCCACTTGTTCTAGCATCCAGTGTTATCTCATTACATATCCATATCTGAGTATGGTTTGTAGTGTATAGAATATGCTAACATGTAACTTAATTTTACCTGTTTCTATTCATCTATGTTTTGTCTCACGGCTTTTATTTTTCTTTCCTTCTGTATGTCTTACTTTCCTGCTTCCTTCATCCCCACATCTCCCTGTCTGTTATAGGAGGCTGCTTGTTTGTTTCCCGGTTGCCAGACTCCCAAAATCATCACACAGAAACTATATTATTTAAATCACTGCTTGGCCAATCACTTAAGTGTATTGCTAGCTATCTCTTACATCTAGAAGTAACCCATTTCTATTAGTTTATATTTTACCATGAGGCTCCATGGCCTACCGGCAAGGTTCTATCTGACAGCTGTGTCTTTCCCTTCTGGTTGCAACATGGTGTCTCCCTGTCTCTGCCTCTTCTCCCAGCATTCAGTTTAGTTTTCCCCGCCTAGCTCTGTTCTGCCCTGCTATAGGCTCAAAGCAGTTTCTTTATTCATTAACCAATAAAAACAACACATTTTCAGAAGAACTTCCCATACCACCTGTCCTCTTCTTTTTTCCCTGAGCCTACATTCCTCCTGCTACTTACTCTCTCTGCCCAGAAGTCCACTATACCTCCTCTATCACTATTGGTTATTTAACTTTTTTATTAGATCTATCAGATGCTTTAGGCAGGCAAGGTAAGACAGCAACATATCTTTACATAATTAAATAAATGCAGCACATCTTTACATAGTTGAATAAATATTCTGCAACATGAACAAGTGTAACACATCTGTACATAGTTAAAACAAATGCAACACATCTGTACATAATTAAACAAATGCAGCACATCTATACATAGTTAAAACAAATGCAACACATCTGTACATAGTTAAAACAAATGCAACATATCTGTACATAGTTAAACAAATGCAACATATCTATACATAAACAAATACAACATAGCTGCACATAGTTAAAACAAATGCAACACATCTGTACATAGTTAAACAAATGCAACATATCTATACGTAGTTAAATGCAACATATCTGTACATAGTTAAAACAAATGCAACACATCTGTACATAGTTCAGCAAATATTCTGTAACAATATCACAGGCCATTGAGATGGCTTAACAGGCAAGAAGCACTTGCCCTTCAAGGTAGTCCACCTGAGCTGGATCCCCAGAACTCATAGTAGAAGGAGAGAGCTGATTTAATTGCATGTTGTGGCACACACACACATGTGCACACACACACACACACACTAAATAATTTGAAAGATCACTGTTTTGAATGATTGAAAGATCTCTGGGTCCTAAACATATTCCAAAGACCCATGATTTTGGAGAAATTAAAATAAAAAAGAAGATCAATACTTGGGCATTGTAGTTCACAACTATAATTCCAGCACTTAGAAAACTGAGGCAGGAGGATTGCTACAGAGTGAGTTCCAGGCCAACTTGGGTCTGTAGAGTGAGACCTTATTTCACCTGTTGTTGATGTGCAGCTAGAACACTGCAGCCACAGTGGAAACCAGTGAGAGAAACCTAAAAATAGAACTAGTCTATGACCTAGTTACCTCTCCGAGGCACACACCCAGAAACTTGCTAGACATCTTGCTACAGAGACACTGACTTATCCATGTGGATCATGGCTCTTTTTACAATAGTAAGGAAATAGATGTCATATGGGGATAGATATGGATCTATTTGCATTCTTCTACATGTTGACATCGGTTATGCCGGCACTATTTGTTGAAGATGTTTTCTTTTTTTTTCTATTGTATAATTTTAGCTTATTTGTCAAAAATCAGGTGTTCTTGGGTGTGTGGATTAATATCCGGGTCTTCGATTCCATTGGTCAACCTGTCTGTTTTTATGCCAATATGAAGCTGTTTTCATTACTGTAGCTCTGTAGTAGAGTTTGAAGTTAGGGATGGCGATGTCTCCAGAAGTTCCTTTATTGTACAGGATTGTTTTCGGCTATCCTGGGTTTTTTGCTGTTCCATGTAAGTATTGTTCTTTCAAGGTCTGTGAAGAATTGTATTGGGATTTTGATGGGGATTGCATTGAATCTGTAGATTGCTTTTGGTAGGATTGCCATTTTTATTATGTTGATCCCACCTATGCAAGAACATGGGAGATCTTTCTATTTTCTGGTATCTGCTTCAAGTTCTTTCTTCAAAGACTTAAAGTTCTTGTTGAACAGATCTTTCACTTCTTTGGTTAGTGTTACCCCAAGATATATGTTATTTGTGGCTATCGTGAAGGGTGATGTTTCTCTGACTTCTTTCCCAGCTTCTTTCTCGTTTGTATATAGGAGGGCTACTGACTTTTTTGAGTTGGATCCTAACTTCTAATTGTTAAATACTCACATCCAGGAGGATGTAAATGAGTAAAGGGCAGGAATCTGGGAAGTCGCCCGTGAGAGTGGAAGAAAAGGTTTTAAGGGAAGTGTGGAGAAGGCCATAGAACATAGTAGAAGGGGGCTGGGGTCCGAAGGGTACAGTGGGGGAAGGAGGGAAGGAGGGAGAGATGTATGAACATCCCATGTGGAAGGAAACCTGTTGCGTTGTAAGCTAATAAAAACATAAAGATACTGAAAGAAAAGGGAAGGGGGAGAAAAGAAGAGGGAAAAGTAAGGTGTGTAGTTGGCGGTCAGAGGGCAAACACTTAGAAGCGCAGAGTGGGGAGTGCGGATTGCTGGGTATGGGTGCAGTACAGCCTGTGCTTCTTGCCCTGTGTCCTGAATTTCAGAAAGGAGCTCATTGCCAAGCTGGACCAGGCAGAGAAGGAGAAGCTGGACGCTGCTCAGCTGGTCCGGGAATTTGAGGCTCTGACGGAGGAGAACCGGACGCTGAAGATGGCGCAGTCTCAATGTGTAGAACAACTGGAAAAACTCCGCATCCAGTATCAGAAGAGGCAAGGGTCCTCCTAACATCCGTTGGTGAGACGTGAGTGTCAGAGGTTGTTGGCTGCTTTGCCCTGGCCAACAAGATTTGTATCTCAAAGGGGACAGAGAGTAAAATCTACTGCTTCTCTTTATTACCCACATGGCAAATGTCTAGAATGAGTTTAGTGCTGCCTGGCTTCCAGCTTGAGAGAGGGATATTTTATTTGAAGCGAGGTCATTAATGCAAAGCTCTCAGCAGTATATATTTTCATAGATCAGAGTTCTTTTCCAAAGATTTATATATGTATATTTCCTAGTTAGAGCGATATGATCGTACTATTCATTAGAGTAGAAAATAATAAAAATAGAATATCGACTGGTCCCACTGAAAAATCATGAGCCATAAAACAAGCCAGGATGATCACTGTAGTTTCACATCTGTGCATTTTAAAACTTTATGCCTTTCATATTTCACGTCTGCTCAGCTACAAACCATAGGAACGTCTTTCCACATAGCTGAAGCTGGCAGAGTCAGGTGTAACTCTCCAGCGATTGATTGTCCTAAGAATAAACGGTTGCGTAGCCTAAGTGCTCTCTCGTGAAAATATTAGCAGCCTTTACGGCCGTGCCCAGAGCTCACCGGCCAGTGCTGACTTGCTGTGTAATAAAGAGCCAAGGCCGCCGCGCTTCCCCACTCCGGGTTAACACACAGTGGATACGCTTGCCTTGGCCGTGTGCGTCTTGGGGATCTGGGCTGGGGGGAAGTGGAGAGACACCATTCGGACACACGTGGTTGCGTGTCTGTGGAAGGTCAGTGGAATGGCATACTATCGCGATGTTTGGGGTTTCCGGAATCGTGTTAGGTCAGTAGTAACTGAGAGGATGTGCCTGTGAAGTCAGAAGCAAAGCGACTTCCCGTTGTTCCAGCCGCCACGCTTTCCCACCCATCTCTGTTCTGTGTCCATTTCTATTCACGTGACTTCTTTTTCATTAAACACGATCAAAAGTGCAGCTCTGTGTCTTGCTTCGTTCTTGAGCCCTTTGTGCTAGGAGTTGCCCTGGTTAGAATGTCTTCTCCACAGGATGGGCTGGAAAAGAACTAAGTCCTTTTCCACGGAAGCACTTAGTGTTCTCACCTCAAGTACTCAGAGCATTGATGCTGACTGTGGGGCCGGAAAACCCTCAGAACACTACTACTGACGAGGAGGTGCTAAAATGACTTTAGATGTAGACAGTGGTTCCTGTCCAGGCATGATGTCCACCTAGGGCATATTTGACAGTGTCTAGAGGCATTTCTTTCCTTTTAAAATTATGTTTATTACCTGTGTGTTTGTGTGCATGCACATGCGTGTTAGTATGTGTGTATGTGTGTGCTATGGTACCCATGTGATTGTCAGAGGATCACTTTTCTTTTTTTACCTTGTAGATCTTTAGGATTGAACCCAGGTCCTCAGGCTTGGCAGCAATCACCCGCTGAGCCATCTTGCTGGTCCTTTTCTTTGGTTGCCACAGTTAGGGCAGAGGACAACATTAGCATGGAGGCCAGAGCCCAAGGATGACAGCACACTAGGGGCAGCCATCCTTAAAAGGAGCTATCCCATTCAGTCCCGTGCCAACAGGACAAAGAGTGATGGTCCCTCATGGTGAACCAATCACTGGGGATCTTGGGTACAGAATGGGAAGCCAGGGCCTGCCCCATATGTGGGTCAGGGATTGTGAGGCCCTCCTCTTACAGAGATGAAGCCTGTCTGCAGGTCTCTCATGCAGTGAAGCCTGAACGGCCTTTGTTACTTTAATCGTTGACCCAAAGCAGAAAACAAAAGCAAAACAAAAGTCTGTGATTCTGGCCAGACTCTATTTTTGTTGTTTATTTTGTAGTAGCTGGGAAGCTTAGAAGCACTAACAGGAAGGAGATCTTACCAGATTTACACAGTTGTAGGGCACACAGAGTAGCAGGCACACACAGTAGCTTCAGACTTGGGGTTTATCTCAGCTGCTGAAAGCATCTGTAGAGCCTGAGCAGTTGTGACCTTATGCAAAGGATGAGGGGCTTTGGGGAAATAGTTCCCAAGTCCCCACGCTGGCAGGATGGATATTAGAGCAGTTGCAACTGTTGGAATGCGCCTTAGTCAGTGTCTATTGCAGTGCAGAGACACCATGACCACAGCAACTCTTATAGAAGAAAAGCATTTAAATTGGGACTGACTGACAGTTTAGAGGGTTAGTTCATTGTCATCATGTGTGGTGGCATGCAGGCAGACATGGTGCTGGAGAGGAGCTGAGAGTTCTTCATCCAGATTGGCAGGCACAGGAAGAGAGAGCTACTGGGCTTGACTTGAGCATTTTAAATCCCAGTGCCCAACCCCAGTGACACACTTTCTCCAGCAAGACCAAACCTCCTAATCCATGTCAAGTAGCACTACTCCCTAATGACCAAGCACTGAGATCTACGAACCCATGGGAGCCATTTCTATTCAAACCACACAGGACGTCACTGGGATCACGACCCAGAACCACTGTATGAATAGCACTGCTAGTCTTAATGAGAACTTTCACCCAATGTTTCCAAAATATACATATTTATTCCTCAGAAGCAAACTTTGCCCCAAGTGTGCGTGTTTTCAGTAGATTCCAATTTATTAAAATGTGAACTATCATCTTTTTTATGGCAAGTCTGAGAAACCTAAAGGCAGAATGTGTCGTTTACTTGGCCACTTCCCACAAGTCTCAGGTACCACCGCACAGTATCTGTCTACTACCGATCTCTGAGAATTTGCCATCTTTGTAAATCCATAGTGTATACTCTATAGTACGCTAGCACTGAGTGAGACCCTAGGGCCAATCCCCAGCAACACAAAAAGGAAAAATATAATGGAAGAATTTCTGACATAGCACCATTGTTACTGTTACAGAACGTCAACAATCAAGAGAGGCCTTATTAGTAATAGCGTGAAGGTGCTTGCCTCAGAGCTAGAATTAAAGAGTGATAAAAATCTCATTATATTTTCCAATTGCTATTCTAAAAGATCTGCTATTTCTGGGCCATTTAGTTTGTGCAGACTTGAGAAGAATGTGATCAACTATGGCTAACGGCCAAATCTATTGGAATTGGCTGAGCTTGGTTCTCTAAGTTACAGAGGGCTTGGGTATCAATTCTGCACAAACAAGGAGCAGAAAGGACTTCAAATCCATATGCAATTCACACCCCCCCCCAGCTATCACACATTTAACAAATATGGCAGCAACAGAGACTGCAAAAGCAGATGGTGTAAAGAATGAAAGATAAGTAGTCTGTAGTGTGTTGATTGCAAGAGAGAAAGAAAGGGAGAGAGAGAGAGAGAGAGAGAGAGAGAGAGAGAGAGAGAGAGAGAGAGAGAGAGAGAGAGAGAGAGAGACAGATTGGTGGGGGTTTATAGGGATGTGCAAGGGTCCTGGAGTAACAGCCATGGACACGCGCCAGTAGATGGGAGGAATAGGAGATACACCAGAAGTGGGATGCACATCAAATAGATGCCCTAAGTGATTTAAACATGGAAGGAGAAGAAAAAGATTCAGCAGCTCCCGTGTCGGACTCCAAGGGCGTGTTAAGTGCTGGGTACCATTTAGTTCTTGAAGAATTTTACAAGTTCCTGGTGCTATCAACTGCACAACAGAGCCAATTTTGGAATAATTTTCAATTATAACATAAAATAATGAGTTTATCATGATGTTTTCATATAAATTAAATAAAGAACTCATTATACTCTGCTCATATTTACTTTCCTACTGTGCTTCCTCATCCTTGCTATTCCCCTGTGGCTGACTGGCCCCCTTCTACCTCTGAAAACCCCTCTCATGTTTTCATGTCTCCCACATACACACATATCATATAGCTAGCTGTGTGTATACATAATTAAATCCAGATCTTTAATTAAGAGAAAATATGCATTCTGCCCTTTCTAACTACTTTCTTTTGCTCTCCCTCTCTTCTGGACACCCTCCCCCTGAGAGTCCCCTTGTATTTCATGCTGCGTGTCTGTAGATTATATCTGGCATATCATACACATCAGGTCATATCCCTACTCTGTCGCTGTATTTACACTCACTTACCCGAACCAGAACATTAAGATTCCATGGTTACCAAGATGCCACCCCCACTCCCACTCAGGTCGTTCTTACATCCCCCAACTCTCTGTCCCTGCCCCCATCCCTTCCTCCCACCCATTTAACATTACTGCATACCTATGTACTTCAGGCTTCTGGCAGAGAAAAGTGGAAGCCGTGTGTGTAGGGGGTTCTATTTCCAAGAAATTCTTAATCTAGGAAGGAAGACATATGTTTACTTAAGTAATCATGTGGGGGCAGCTTCAGATATTTCTAAAAAAATTCCCTCAAAAAGTGGAAACCAAATTTTCTCCCTGATAGTAGGAATCTGATAAAATGTTTCTAGTATTCTAGTAATTACACAGGGAGCGGTCAGACTTGAAGACAAAGCACAATCGGCCTCAGTATGCCCTCCCTGGCCTCCTGTCTGGGTGAGTAAGCTGCTGGGCTGTGAAGAGCCCAGCTGGGTGTGGAGAGGCCCTCGGGTTTGAACTGATGTCCTGGACAAAGGCCAAATAAATGAGCCAGCGGGGCAGAGCCTCCAGCCCTAGGCAGGACTGCAGGTGGCTTCAGGCTGCCAGAAGCTCATCAAAGACTGAGCTAGAACTGGCTAGAAGCCCTGGCAAGGGGCTTCCAGATCCTGGTTCCTGGGAATTTTGAGACAGTAAATGCTTGTTGCTTTAAGCCGCTAAATTTTGGATTGATTGATTAAAGCGGTAAAAGATAAGGAATATGCCAAACGGGGTAAGAGCCAAACAGGAAAAAGATATCATTTATGGGTGCATATAATAAACGGGGGTAGGGATGAGATGAGGAATCTTTGATGGCTTGGTAATGAGTAATGAGGTAAGATCTGATGGGTGAGTAAGACCTACGAGGTAGAGAAGGCAGGTGGCGAAGACCTAGACTGCAGAAAACAAAATCCCCACACACTCGGGAAGGCTGCACACTACTTTAGAGACTTGCAGGTAGGCCAGTGTGGCTGAGAGTTAGGGTAGCAATGGGAAGACTGCATTAAGTAAAGTGGCCGCATGAGCCACTACCTGAGAAGCCATTGGTAACATGACTGCTAACGGTGAGTGAGTTTTCTTCAGAGATGTGTCCCCCAGAGGTCACCAAGGCTCCAGAAGATGGGTCTGCACCATGCACACACAGTCTGCACTAAACGGACTCCATGCTGTGGTTTGTGTTTGAAGCTGCTAGGGAAAGGAAGAACTGGAGGAGATCGAATGGTGGATAGATTTATTAAACACATTTTATGTAAGTGTGAAATTCTCAATACCAGGCAGTTTTTTGCTTGCTTGTTTTTTGTTTTGTTTTGTTTGGTCTTAATCCTAATAGCAAAATGGTACTATGCAGGGATTTCAGGTGTGTTACATTATAAAGGTAACATAGTCACTGCTAGGATAGCAGATATTTTTTATTTAAATAACATTTTAAAATTTATTTTATATACCAACCAGTTTCCCCTCCCTCCTTTCTTCCCACCCCTCCCCTTTCTCATCTACCCCCTCTCCCCATCCACTCCTCCTCCATCTCCGTTCAGAAAGGGACAGGCCTCCCACTGGCTTGTACAAAGAGGATAGTGGATTTTAAGGGTTTTTCTTTCAACATTTACCTCATTTTAGGCTTCTTAGCAGACTGTATAGAATTATTTGTACTATATCTATTTTGATGGATACAAAATAGATATTGTACTATATATATTTTTTCATGGGCATACTTCTTACAGAATAAACAAGGCTTTAGCAATACCACAGTGTCTAGCAGAATGAAGCGTCTTGAGTTTGTCTCTGTTGTTTCCATTTGTACCCTACTTGTAGAAATACCCATAATCCCACTGCTCATAATAATTGCTGCCTCACCTTCCAAAATGCTGGGATTCCAACCTTGCACCACCACCCCTCCACCCCACACACACCTAGCTAACATCTTTGCTGTTTTGGAAGAGTGATGGTTGTCAGGGCAGGGAACACGGACGCCAGGGAACACGGCCGCTGTCACACACGAGCCCAGAAAGAACGCACAAAAGTGCAAAGGTAGACTTGAATTTGAGGTCAGCCTGGGTCAGTGAACTCAACCCGTCCTGGGCTAAGGAAACACTCCAGTGTTGACTGCATTTCCCTCCATTGCTTAGAACCCCTCCCCATTCGAACCTGTCTTCACTAAGTGGGAATACATTTTTATTTCTCACGGTATAAGCAGGTTCTCTTCTTGGGGACAGGAGAGCGTTGTTGCTGTGAGGGGCTGGAAAGGCTGCATTCAGGTTTCTCGTGCACATCCTGCTCCCGTGGTTCCTAAGGCCGGTAGATAAAAGGTTGGTTTTACAAGGGCTGTTTACTGAGATTCTGATTATGCCATGAGGTGATCACCTGAGTCACACACACTGGAACACAGAGTGTTTCCCACAGGAGTCGAACGTTCAGGAACTTTCACCAGCTGCTGTGGGCAAAGAGGGGTCAGGGACACATTCTAAGCATATGCGACCGTGTCAGGGTGCCCAAGGAGACAAGATTCCAGGATGGCAGGCGACTACCATGCCACCAAATGTGTCTGGGCTGTGGCTCTTCTTTCAGGTCAGAGTCCTGAGAAGGGAAAGATAAAGAGACTTTGGGATGAGGTTCGATTGCGTGTGAAACGCCCCCCACCTCCCCCTCCCCTCCCACCTTCCTTCCACCCCCAGCTTCTTAATTGCTGTTCACATCTCATAAACGGAGTGCTGAACAAGCTGTCTTTCGCCATCATTCCTGTAAAGACGGATGTGACTCACGATCCCGGCCACCTCCAAAATGCCGCAGATACTACAGTGGTTTGGTGATTTAAAAATAGCTGCTTTGGGGGGAGTGTGTAGGGGTCAGAGTGAGAGTTCCCGGATGGCTTCTGTTGTTTGTTTTAGGTTTTCATTGTAAATTGCCTCACATCTAAGTGTTCTGCGGACTGCTCACCATAACACCTCGGGCTTTCTGAATGCTGATGAAGGTCAGGACGCTTAAATTTGCTGTTCTGATCTTAGACTGCAGGCATGAAGCAAGGCTCACCTCCCACCCCGACCCCCACCTCCAGCCTGTCACCAGGTCTACAGGCAAACATTTTACTTTTTTCTTTAGAGATGCTCATTGACTGCACTTAAAAACCCTGGTCCCCACCTCTGAGGTGACAGCAACCATACAATCTAAGTGTGCTGTGGTAACACTGGCCGGCACAATCACACATTTTACATTCAACCTATGCAACGGAAAGGGAGCATGTGGGTCTCTAATTCACTCAGAAATGGGGGAGGGGAGGCCCTCTTTATGGTGATCCAGGGGGCTGGAAGTCCAGTGTGTGACGTTCTGCCAATGGGAGGACTGAGTTTGAGGTTGGGAATCTCAGCTGTACGTCTGTCAAGCCAGGAAAGTCAGGGTCCTGATAGGGAGGGAACACAGTCACAAAGGGTGTCAAGGATAGCCCCAGGGAGCCACTGTTAAAGCACAGGGCATTTAGAGCCTGGAAAATCAAAAGGGCAGTGCAGGCCCTGGGGCTCTCAAGGCCCTCAAGCCTGGCCACCAGAGAAAGCTACTTGGCCTCCCAGGGCAAACAAAAGAGGAAGTTGCCTGAGGGCTGTGCTTGAGCTGCGGGGAGGGGAGAAGTTCCCTACCCCACCCCATCCTGGCCACTGACTGGCCTCCAGAATGTGACCGCGGGTGGAGCGGAGCCACAGCTTATCAGAGTTTTGCAAAGAGAAGATGGCTATCTGTCTTGTTCCTGCCCTTTGTCATCTTCTCCGGTTGGTTCCCATTGGCCAAACCCAGAGAAAAGCAAGAGGACCAGGAGCCTGGTTGCTACTCTGCCAGGCACTGAGCAGGGTGAAGGAGAGATTCGCAGAGGACGGTGAAATCTCCAGCACAGAACAGCTCCAAGAAGCGGACAGTCTTCGATGGCAAGAAACCTCAACAGGATCCAACTGTGCCCAGTGATGCCCGTTATAATCCCAGCACTGGTGAGGCTGAGTTAGGAGGAGACGCTTGCAAAAAACAAAGCAAAATGAACAAAAAGGCAAGATGTTCGGGCTGGTCACTTTTGATCCTGTGACAGACTTAGTAGTAAAAGCATTGTTAAATCACACGATCGAATGAAGAAGGCAAACTCTGGCTCTTAAGGACGTCAGAGGTGGGGTTGCCAGATAAAACACAAGCTGTTCAGTGAAAGCAAAATCCCAGGACTCACATAGGCAGTGGCTAATGCTTTTAGTATAATTATCTCCCCAATCTTGCCTGGGATATATCTCTACTTTAAGATCTTCCTATTGGTTTTAAACCCCATTTTAACTTTCCAGTGTACTGTGAAATCAAACAGGAAAATAAACCCTGCAGGTAAGGTGAAGGTGCATGCCTTTAATATCAGCATTTGAGATGCAGAGGGCGGAGGCAGGGCGGATCTCTGTGAGTTCGAGGCCAGCCTGGTCAACAGAGCAAGTTTCAGGACAACCAGAGCTACAGAGAAATCCTGTCTTGAAAAAATCAACCAAACAAAAAAAAGTTCCTGTTTGTTGTATGCTTATTTGACCCATCTACACCAGGTGTGCTTGATCACATGTGGGTGGGAGGTACGTGGACAGGAAATATATCAGGGTGTATGTTTGCCCTTGATTGGATGAAGGTGGGAGATATACAGGCAGGAAGTAAGTAGATCAGGATATATGCTTGTTCCTGATTGGATCTAATGGAAAATATGGTGGCCTTGTGATTTTTGACCTTTTTTCAGCTTCTGCAAAATGTGACTCATGGCCATTTCCTGGCTAGAGCCCGCCCTCCTGGCCAGCACTTAATTAAAGTTTGCTTCAAATTTGGCTTAAAATTGTGGTAGTTGTCTTATTCTTGATCCATGGGATTGACAGTACATTTTTATAAATGTAAACACTCCTAATTAGGGGCTGGTGTGGAGAAGGTTCAGCAAGCATACAGGGTCACTGCACAGCCCTCCTATGCTGGCCCCTCTGTTGGCCCATGCTTGGTGACAAGAAAGTCCTTTGGAAGTAGATATGGTGAGGCTTTCTGAAACTGTGTGCTCTCAACACCAATGCCTAAAATGGTGCTATGGGTATTGGAAAGAAAAGGAGGAAAAGGAGGAAAGAGGAAAAAAAAAGCAAGCCCTGTTTTATGGTCAAATAAAACCATTGCATAAATAAGAGTTCTCACCATGTAAAGATTTCTGGGGTATTTAATATTTATATAAATCAGCATATCAATTCTCTTGTTTCCAAACTTTATTTTAAACCCAGAGGCTGGAGCTATCAATCAGCCATGAGCTAGATGCTGGGTTTGATTCCTAACACCAAATCGTAAGTAACTACCACAGCAAAAACTCACTGTAGCAAACAAGCCACAAGCTGGACCATGTCTTTGTTTTGCTGTGTCCATAGGTTTTCATTAAAATACAGTTTAAATTGAACATAATCACTTTGATGTCCATCATGCTAAAGTAGAATTTTATCTTCATCTTCTAGTCTTGTCTTAAGGCCATATGTACATGTATTAAAGATGGTTTAAAAAATCCCATAAGAGATTCCAAAGTGGTAGTCTTCCATTTAATAAGATATTAGTTTTGTTTTTAAAAAAATGTTCGCAGGGCAGCTGTCAGCCCAGCAGAGACGGTTGTGGGTCCCTGCAAGATCTCCGGCCCCGCCATGCAACTACTAGCACATCCCCAGCGGCCAGTCCCCAAGGCAGCGGCCTTGGGTTCCTACCAGCAGGTGGGCACATGTGAAAAGGCAGCGGCGTATGTAGACACAGAAAATAGGAATAAAGCTTTGTTAAAGGAGAGAGGGAGAGAGAGAGAGAGAGAGAGAGAGAGAGAGAGAGAGAGAGAGAGAGAGAGAGAGAGAGAGAGGAGAAAGGAGAGAGGGAAGAAAGAGAGATGCGTGTGCACATGCCAAGGGAGGGCAGGAAGAGAGAGTTCAAGACCGCAGCGAGAGGTCAGGGGTTCCCGGGAGTGGGCGTGGCTTGCCTCTTAAAGCGGCAGGCGACCAAAAGAATAACAGATTGTTTGCTTGATACAGAATAGCTTTGCTTAGCTTAATATGAGGAAACAATTAAAAGCAAATTATTGTCAAAACAAGGACAGTCCTCAATATTTCAGAAAGAAAAATGAGAATAAAAACAGCAGTCAGCTCTTTATAGGCATTTTAGAGGCGGCGTGAAGCCATGTGACAGGCTGTGTGTGTTTCTGCGCTGTCCCCAGTTAGGACACCCCCCTAACTAGGCAGCCTTGCTTTTTCTCTGTGTTTGGCCACAGGTTGTGATAGCTCTAAGTGTCAACTTCATACAACCTAGAACCTGGGCAGAAGATCTCATCGTAATGAGGGATTGTCTAAATCAGTTTGGCCCGAGGGTGTGTCTCTGGGGGGCTCTTGGTTACCTGAAGAGCTAGCCTGAAGTGGGTAGCAGACTCCCCGGATGGGGCCTTGGCCTGTGGCATGCCTATCTCTCTGATCCCGACTGAGGAGGCGATGTGAGCAGCTGTCGCAAGCTCCTGCGGATCTGATGTTCCTGCATTGGTGGACTGTGAACTGGAATTCTAAGCTTCAAACCCTTTCTTTCTTACCTTGTTTGTTGTTAGAGTGTTGTTTTTTTTTTAAATTATAGCAACAGAAATGAAACGTCAACAGAAGTATTTCTTCTAGTTTGTTGTCCAACCTATAATGCTGTTTTGTGGACAGTGCAAATCATGAAATATACTGCTTGGTTCTCTTATGTAAATGAGAGAGATGTCAAGTCCTGGACTGATCTGCAGAGTGTGTTTCATGAAGTCTTCATGGCCTTCAGTGAGGGAGACCTGTCTCTTACTATCCAAAATGGAGGTACGCATGATCCAGGCCCGAAAAGGAAGATGGAGAAGAGTGGGACAGTCATCTTGTCAGCTGCTGCAGGATGCCCCGGTGACACTTGAAATGTCAGCTTCACTGAGCTACGAGTACACGTGTTGTTTGGTCAAAGGACACTCTAACGTGTCTTGAAGACGACAGGATGTAAAACAGGATTCCCGCCGTAATGTGGTCAGGTGTCATCTGGTCAACTGAAGGGTTGAATAAAACTTATAGAGACTCTCATCTGAGTAGAACACTGCCTGAAAAGGTTTAACCAACTAATGAAATAGCACCAGTTGTGGGGACCAAGTGTTTGAACAAGCCTGTGGGGGACATTCTACATTCAATCCTCCCTTCCTCTCCCGTGTGTGTGAGTGTGCGTGCACGTGTGTGTATATGAAGGATTTCCAATCCTTCAGAGTAGCTCTGAGTCAGCTGCCATACTGGCATCCTTCCTTACTTTAAGGAGATGGTTGAGTCTGCCCCCTCCTGGGCAGTTAGGAGCTGCTGTCTATCACAGCAGGTAGTACCATTCCCTTCTGATCCACCATCAAAGTTAACTCTCGGATCTAGACTCCCTCACTTTTCCTATCCATTTGAGGTATTTCAGATGCAAACATCGCTACAAAGATGAACTTGTCACCAGTGCACTGATACTGTGCTGCCATAATTGTCTGCGGAATGGAAACAGGCTTCAGCCTTCAGCCTGGTGTGGGATTAAGAGTGATTGCCTTTAAATATCGAGTAATAAGGACCAAACTGTTCACTCCTTTTATTATTGCTAGAAGTTTGTCAGAGGTGAGGAATGACAAAGGATGTTTTGGACATTATTGCCACTTCATTAGGCAATAATGAATAAAGGCACTTCATTAGCTAATGACAAATGATGTCACTCTTGGTTGTGGAAACAGCCCTCTGCACTCTTGCAAGAAGGGGGAATAGATGCTCCAGTTCTTCTCCTGTCTGCACAAGCGCCTGCTGGTGACCTCTCATGGCTGACTGGCTGCCCCTTCTACCGTGGGGAGAAGATGGAGACTATGAGACCTCAGTTGCTTTGCAACTAATAGGCCATCAAACTCACTATGAGATGGAAGGCTGAATAAACTTCCAGGGCCCAGAGCAACACAGAGAAATTAGGCCATGTGTTTCAAACATCATGCAGCAGCTCACACAGTGGCGGAGCGCTTGGCTGTCAGGCCCCATCTGATTCTACCGACAAAGCCATACTGCTCAGTGAAACGCATTTAGCACCCAGATCCCACTGAAATCCTTCCCAAAGTCTCACTTCATCCCTTCCCACTGACCTCTCAAGTCCTCGTCGTTTTCAAAACCTTTACTTCTGCAAAACAAACAACAAACAAACAAAAAACCAAAACACTATCGTGGATGTGAGAAGATCTGAGAAGGAAAATCTCAATTAGCTTTCCCAGACTTTTTTCTTTTGGTTTTTGAATCTCAGCGCTCACAGATAATTGTCCTTTGTTTTGATTCCCTCAAGTACAACCCTATCCCCTAGTCTACTTGGAAGTCTTAGGTATACATGTGGTGATATTTATTTGCCTATTGTTAGGGAATTTCTAGGGATTAAATTAATTAAAAATATTCTTCAAAGGTCCTTGACATTGAATATGGAAATAAAAATGATCCATATAAATGAAATCATCTGCATTTAGTACAGGTGAACATTGGGAGAAGCCAAGAGAGGAAGAGACATCTGAATCAAAGAAGATTTGTCAGTCAAATTAAAGGTGAGTTTTCTCATTAAAGTGTCTTCTGACAGCTTTGCTTTCAGTGAGATTGCTTGAGGGTTCTCCAGAAAGAATACCAAAAGAGTGTGTGTGTGTGTGTGTGTGCATACATGTGTGTGCATGTATGTATATGTTTATGTGTGTTCATGTTTGTGTGTTTATGTGTATAAATCTACTATCTATCTATCTATCTATCATCTATCTATCTATCTATCTATCTATCTATCTATCTATCTATCTATCTATCTATCTATCTATCTACATCATCTATGTGGTTTGAAAAATAAAATAGCCCTCAAAGGGAGTGGCACTATTAGGAGGTGTGACTTTGTTGGAGTAGGTATGGTCTTGTTGTAGGAAGTATGTCACTATGCAGGCGGGCTTTGAAGTCTCATATATTCTCAAGCCACATCCAGTGTCTCAGATCACTTCCTGTTGCCTTTGATCAAGATGTAAGTACCTTCAGTTCCAGCACCCTTTCTGCCTACATGCTGCCTTGCTTTCTACCATGTAAGTGAGTCACACCCCAATTAAATGTTTTCCTTTATAAGAATTGATGTAGAAAAAAAAAAGAATTGATGTGGTAATGTTGTCTCTTCACAGCAATAGAAACCCTAACTAGGACAATCTCTCTCTCTCTCTCTCTCTCTCTCTCTCTCTCTCTCTCTCTCTCTCTCTCTCTCTCTCTCCCTCTCCCTCTCCCTCTCCCTCTCCCTCTCTCTCTCTCTCATCTATCATCTATGTGTGTCACATACATACGTTTGTAAAAAAGATTTAGCTTATAGGATATGAAAGCGCTCAAGCCCTACAGTGTGTGGAGTTAGTGAACAAGCTTGACACCGAGGCATGCCAGAGACATCATCCAGTCCATAGACCAGGAGGCTCAAGATTCAGGGGATACTCATGACTGCTAGGAAGGCAGCAAGGAAGAAGAACTTTTAAATATTAAGAGAACAGTCGGCATTTTTGTTTTGGACAAAGTCTACCACCCTAGACAGGGAACCCTGATTTCCTCAGTGTATTTACCATATTTGAATCCCAGCAATTCCATGTAAAAACACTCCCCAATAGAAACATCCCGAATATTGTTGGCCCATCAAGCTGACATGTGAAATTAGCCGTCATAGACACTCTCTTGTCACAAATCCTTCAGAGCACTCAACATTTCCTGGCTTCACATGTTAAAATGAAAGAACCTTAGACCAATTAAATTCAGCACGCCAAAACAAAAATCAACTCTTCACCAACTGGGCAGCAGCTGCCACAATCACAGCGGGTTCTGAGAACTCTCCTGACAGTGTGATCTGATGGCATTTATAGGAAAACAGAAATGTGTCATAGGAAACAAATGAATTGGCTCCAGCTTACTCAGCCAATCACACAATTGATTTCAGGATAACCTGTTAATTATGTATAGCTTCATTAGTTAATTGGCTACAGGGCCCCTAGAAGCCAAATGTAGTCTAGTTGCTGTGATTAGATTCTATATTGATTCTGTATTTTCTGGGCTCTGTGTAAGACCCCAGTTCAAACCCTGTAAAATTTTGCTCAGCACATAGTACAGAAAACAGTTACTGTTCATTATTTGCTTAATTCTATCACTCACCCATCGGTGAACATTAATTATATCAAAGTTTAATTAGGACTGAAGATTTAATTACATGTAAATTCCTGCATCAGCAACTTTGTGGCTGCTGGCTTTGTGCTAGGCCCAGGTCAGTACTGCAAAAGAAGAGAGCGCTGTAGCTCATCCTAAGGATACTGGTTGGGATGTGCAATTAACGGGCTTACCTGAGACCTTCCTCCTGCACTCCTGAGACCTTCCTCCTGCACGGTGTGCACCTCTCTTTAGAGATGTGTTTTACTTTCTCTCGTGACTGCACTTTTAGAGTTGGAACCTACAAATGTCATTGTCAACCACCGTTGTGTTGGGGGTGTTTTTTTGACGCAGGAAATGCAGAATGAGAGGTGAGAGGTATTGCTCAAAAGATCAGAAGGCTTCCCTAGGGTAAGCTTCAGCTAGGCAATAGGAGGTAGGGGGAGTAAAGAAAAGCAAGAACCCAGGGCAGTGAGGGGAAGATGGGTGGAGGGAGGCCAGGAGGGGAAAGACTCCTGGCTACACTCAGTTCTGCATCCCTGAAGATGCCAAGGCTGCACGAAGAGAGAAAGAGAGCAGCCCAGCACTCAGAGAAGGAAGATAGGGTAGGAGCAGAGGAGCTATCGTTCTTGAAGAAGTTGAAGAAAATAACAAACAAGAGCTTGAGGCCTTTAAGACCGTGAATTCTGGCCCAAATCAGAGCAAGCTTGGAAGAAGAGGAAGCTGGTGCATTAATCATCAGTGCCTCTGTGTGTCTCACTGTGAGCTTTCATTTATGCTGTTCCTTCTGCCATTTCTCTGGCAAATTGCCACTAAGCCTCAGCCTGGTGCTCTTTCCTCCTAGGTGAGTGCCGCTGGTTTAGAAGCTCACACAGAGAGCTCTGACCTCTCTGCAGTCCTGTTGGAGCAGGGAGCAACCTGTTGATGCTGGGTCTCGTTTGAAGTCCTGTCTTCAGCACCAGCCCAGTGCCTGGCAGCCGGTCAGCTTTCAGCAGCTGTTTCGGTGCAGAGAAGGAGTGAAGGAGTGAATGGGGATCCCGTCCTTGCTTTGCCAACACTTAAGATGGTGTTATGGGAACTTGGTGGGTGGGAGAGAAGCGGTGATGAAACCAAAGGGTTGGAGACCATTCCTGGCCTCAAAGAGACCGTAGCAGGAAAATATTTACCAAGCATGGTACCACGCAAGACAAGTTGCCTAATACCATTCCACAGCAAGGGGCAGCAGATTGGGCAAATCAAAACACAGAGTGCCAAGTGAAACTTAAATTTAAGTAAGTAGTACATACTATCTCATGGAATATTTGAGACAGACTCATCATATGCATTATTTATTGCTTATTGGAATCCACATTTGACGGAACCACCTATATCTGACCATCCCTAGAGATGGGCTATAAGACATTACTTCTGTTCTTTTTTTTTTTTCTTTCTCCCTTTCAGGAACTGGTGGCATAGTGGTGAAAAGCAGGGGACTCAATAAAGACTTGCAATAAAGATCACAGGACAAAATGCAAGGAAGGGTGGTTCTGGGAGAAGAACCCCTGTGTGACAGGCACCCAGATGGCATGGTCACGACTGGCTGACTTCTGGCTCGACAGGTGTGAGAAACCCGATGACCATGAAGCTGACTGGTCAGGCAGGATCCCACATTGCCTCCTACTCTGCAGTCTCCGCCTCCTGAGCACCACCGCTCCTGCCTCCTTGCTGCTCGTCATGGACGGGCAGAACTAGATCTTTCTCTCTGGGCAAATATTTTATCCTTACTTAATTAGGCTTGAACATTAGTCTCTCGTTGTAAACAGCCAACAGGAAAGGCCAGGAACATTTTGCAAGCATTATCAATTGCTCAATGTTTCTCTCTGTGTTTTTAAACACTGGTGTCAAAACAGTGAAGTTGAGGGAGAAGTGAATTCTAATAGCAGCTTAGCAAGTGAAGATGTGACAGACTGAGAGACGCGAACTCTTGTGATACTTGTCATTTCACTGATGCCCATTTCCTGTTATGGCACCCGCTTAGCTTATATAGCAAATATATACTCAATGAACGACGGATACTTGTGTGGAAGCGCCCTCATGTAACAATGCCACATGCAGTTAAAGATAGGAAAACATATCACACATCACACACACACACACACACACACAAATGTAATACTTATAAAATGCTCACTGATAATTAGGAAAGAGAAAAAATGCTTGAATAACTTTTATTGATCAATTGATCACTTATTATATTCCAGATGGCAACATAATATTACCCTTTATCTTCACAACAGTATTATAATCTCTCTCTCTCTCTCTCTCTCTCTCTCTCTCTCTCTCTCTCTCTCTCTCTCCACACACACACACACATTATATGGTAACACTGTAGTCTTTTTAATGGACCTCTGTTGTCATTCACAGTGTTGGCTTGATCATCTATAACTACCCACAAAGCAATTAGTTATTCTGGAACCCAAACATGGCTTGATTCCACATCTACATTGTCCCCAAAGTGCCACATTTTTTTGTAGACTCAGTTATATGGTGTGGGAGAATTGTCTGTATTCTGTCAATCATGTTTTAAATAAACACTGATTGGCCAGGCAGGAAGTATAGGTGGGAAAACCAGACAGGAAGTAGAAATGAAGCATTGAGAATAAGAGAATTCTGGGAAGGAGGAAGTTGATTCCTGAGTGATGAGCACCGGGCCACTTCCCACCTCCTCGCTCCTGGCCACCTGCTAGCTTATGCCCCGAAATAACAACAAACAAATTGTATTCTTTTAAACACTGCCTGGCCCATTAGTTTCAGCCTCTTACTCACATCTTGACTAACCCATATCTAATAATTTGTGTAACACCACAAAGTGGTGTCTTACCGGGAAAGATTCAGCATGTCTGACCTGGTGGCTGGTTTCATGGCATCTGTCTCCCTGAGGAGAGGCACTGCGGTCTGGCCCAGAGAGGCGAGGTATGGCGATTTATCTCACTTAGGAGAGGCGTGTCATCTGACTGAGCCATCTACCTCACTTCCTTCTTCCTGTTCTGTCTACTCCACCCACCTAAGGGCTGGCCAACCAAATGGGCCAGGCAGTTTCTTCATTAACCAATGAAATCAACTCAAACAGAAGACCCTCCCACATCAGATTCCTCCCAGTCCTGCACAGACCACCCAGGAAGCAGGATGTGACCTGCCAGCTGAAAAAGGTACCTAGCCATATGGCAAAAATAGATCAGAATAATGGGTTAATAAAAGCTATAAGAGCTAATAAGTAACCTGAGCTAATGGGCCAATCAGCTTTATAACTTATAGAGATCTCTGTGTGATTTTCTTTGGCGCTAAACAGCTGGGGGTACTGGGCGGGACAGAAACCCCCAACAAACAGTCCCTCATGAAGGACGTGTACATGTCGGTCTTGTAGACACTGAGGATGACTTTGTAGGCGGGAGATGTCTGAGGGGTGGTGACTGTGTTACCTCACTTCCTAATCACCTTAGTAAGAGTATTATGTTACAGATACTCATAAGCAGAGAGCAGACATGAGAGGTGGCTCAGTGTTCAAGAGAGCATGCTGCTCACCAAGATGATCTGAGCTTGATTCCTGGCACCTACATCAGGTGCTTCACAGCCACCTGTAACTCCAGCTCCAGGCGATCAGATACCTCCAGGAGGGTTCATGCACCTAAGTGGCATACACACACACACCACACACCACACACACACACATACACATACACACACACACATACACACACACACCCACATACACATACACACACATACACACACACTAAAAATGAAATATTAACATGTTAACAATCAAATTGTTGATAATTTTATAGTTAAAAGATTAAAATAGACATGATAGGACATTTTAATTGTCGAAAGGTTTTCTCCATCTTCCTGGAGTGTCCCACACTGAACACACAGACAGAAGTTTTTTTCCCCTATTCAGCATTCCCTAGAATCACTCACTCGTTATGCCACTAAATAATGATCATTTAGAATAACCAGCTATTCATAAAATTATAGCTTGGTGTCTTTCTTGACAGAAACACTACACATTCATATAGACACATATTTTAAGCTCTTTTATAACTGACATTAATGACTGCATGGATGGGCTAATTAAATTCTTCCTGTATAATTATTCCAACTGCATAAAACGTTCCATAACTAGAATGACATTATAGCTGTAAAATGTTAAGCTCTATAATTATATGAGATTTAAAGTTTAAAAACAAAGACAACATTTTAGCCATGTGTTCCCTAGGGTAAAGTTGCTTTTTCTGTGATTTAAAAAATGTAACTATAACGGTAAAGTATGAAACACAGTGGGGTTTTGATATTTTCCCTTTCTCGAAACAGAGCGAAGTATTTGTTTTAAATGCTCTTGTGAGATGAGCTGATATTACTTCATCCTTGAGATGAAGTCTGGCTTCTGAATCCCCTTTCGAAGGCAGCCTTCTTCCTTCCTATGCTCCTGGCCTACCATTTTCCCTGAGATGCTTACAGGTGTTGCGGTTGTTTTCCTTGTGTAGGAAAATGCTGTTCACAATGGCAGGGTGGACCCCTGTAGCCCACATACTGAGTCACTTGTCTTTGACTGACAGGTCCTCTGATGACGACTACACAGGAGCTTCCGGAAGGAGTACACTGCTGTGGCTTTGGAGGGAAAGTGAATGGTTCCTTAGTGAACCGTGTAAGTCTGATGATTATTTAGGTCAAAGGTGTCCATACTTTTGACATGTGACATAATATTGTCATCGACAGTTGGACCACATTCATACCTATCCTGGGACACATGTCACCTACAGACCACAGGCTGGGCTATTCCTGATATGAAAACTCAGTTTTCATTTCCACGTTGGAATTATTTATATTACAATCAAATTTTTCCAAGTTAATTTGTATGTTTATTTTTAGTTTTTATTTATTTTATTTTTATTTATTTATTTTTATTTTATTTATTTTAGTTTTTAGAAATTGTAAATTTAGTGAGTATTTTGTCTACACTATGTCTCTGTGCCACTTGTGTGCCTGGTGCTGGAAGAGGCCAGAAGAAGGCATTGGATTTTCCAGAACCAGAGCTGCAGTCAGCTGTGAGCTCCCAGGTGGGTGCTGGGAGTTGAATTTTATTAGAGGAACCAGTGTTCTCAACTACTAAGATATCTTTGCAGCCCTATATTTAAAGGGTTGCAAAATAGCCTAGTAAGAGTAAATAGTTTTAGATAACCCATACAGCTTACTTAGTACATTTGAATTTTTTTTTTTTTACTTTTCTTTTTATGAGATAGTGTCTTACTACGTAAGCCAAGCTGGCATTGAACTCAAGAGAGTTCTTGTGTGCACTTGAGTACGTGTGTGAGTGTGTATGTGTATGTATGCACCTCTGTGTGTGTGCACACGTGTGTGTGCATGTGTGTATGCACCTCTGTGCATGTATGCACCTCTGTGTGCGTGTGCATGTGCGTGTATGCACCTTTGTGTGTGTGCGTGTGTGTGTGTGTAGGCCAGTGGAGGATATTGGTTGTCCACTCTACACTTCGTGCATAATTTCCATGAGAGAGCATCTCTCACTGAACCAGATGCCAGGAGGGTGATCAGCAGCCATCAGTGAGCCTTCTGTCTCGGCTCCCCAGAGCACTGGGGTTACAAGTCTGCACATGGCCACACTCAGGTTTTTACGTGGGTGCTGGGATCCGAACTCAGGTCCATGTTTGTGCAACAACCACTCTACCCACTGAGCCATCTCCCCCAGGCCTTTTTTTTTTCACATTTTTAGTGTAGTTTTTCTTTATAGGATAATCTTGGTTTATCTGACACTTACCTGATGGTAAATAAGACAGAAATTAACTAATGGACAAATTTAGTTGTTGGGTGCATAGGTGATAAACCTAAGCTCCTCTTTATAGTTCAGAGTGCTTGACTGGGTCAGATCCCTAAAACAAAAGACACACAAACAGGAAAACAACACAAATTCAATAGTTTATTCATATGCCTTTAATGTAATATCAGTATACCAGAGTGTTAGTGTAATAGAAACAGTATACCTTTTGTGTACATGGGGAATACCCAGAAATTCAAGGATGTGGACTGGGATTAATGTTCAGAAGCTGTCTTTTGCTGAACCAGAATGCAGAGGTGAATCATAGCTTCAACGGGCGGCCGCTTTCACTACTAAGAAGTTCCAATGACTAAGTCGCTTTTTCCCCGCACAAAAGTGGAGAGTTCTCACTGGCACCAAAACACCATTCGAGAGTAGGATTATAATTATTGTTATTATTATTTTAATTGACAATTCTTTTTCATACAATATATTCTGATCACACTTTCCCCTATGCCAACTCCTACCAGATTCTCCCTCCCTCCCCACACAACTCCATACTCTTTCTTTAAAAAACAAACAAAAAACCAAGAAAGAGGCATATTTGAGGGGGCTGTATTCTGGTGTCCTCTAGGTCAGAGATATACACAATAAGGAATTGCTACAATTAAAAAATACATTCAGGAATTTAAAGCTATAATTAATTTTAGGTAATAATAAAGATTCTTTTGAGAGCATGATTAGTTATAACTTGATACAAAACATGAGTATTACATTTTCTCTACATGGACCAATGTAAAATACTCTACAAAAAGAAACAAGAAAATCATTTGATTCGAAGCCAATCAAGAGTAACTATGACCCACGAATGACATGCCTCCCTGTGGAAGATGTTTCATGGACCTGCCCAGTCTCAGGAAGAAAAGACGGAATAAATCGTGTTTCCCAACTGCACTGGTAGATCATTGAGGTTACAGGAAAATGGGAAAGTTTGTTCTAAAAGTGTCGGATGTTAAAACAGGCTTAGCTGTGTGTTTGGTAGAGGAGATATATCTGCTAAGCTCTGTGATAACTGCCTGAGAAGTCTACCTATTCGTTACAATAATATCCAAGAAATAAAAAAAACCGAGGCAGCTGAGTACTGAAAGCCACAGTGTGGTTCAATATGATTATGATACACGGTCTACAAAATGTCAACTCTCCACCGTTGTAACTTTCTATGCACCCAGGGTCAAACAACCTGCAGAATTTTTAATACAGATGGAGTTTCTTCATCGAACTTTGTCTGTGGACCATAAGGTCAATTGTCAATCTTCTGAGGGGTCTGGGTGAGCTATACAGCAACGGAAAAGTCTCTGTAATTCATAAATCCACCTCCACAGTCAACAACGATAGAAAGCACAGCAGTAATAGCACCCACATCCTCTGGTCCCTTCGCAGGTGCCCACGCTGCAGGAGGTGTTGCACACAGAATCCTCAGTGTGATTTCCCCGATCCCCACACAGAGCCTGCTTATGAAACAGCGTTTTGTGAGTCCTCACTCTCGGCTTCTCTATTCAGCAAAGAGCCTTTAAGCAAGCGAATTTTACTGAATGAGCTCAATTAGCATTTCAAAAGCAGCGTGGTTCCGTGAAGTAAAGAGCCATTCTGTTTTGGCTTAGATTTCCTCAACAGCTTGGACTCTTTTTGAATTATGGATGGATTTATATAATTGCTGATGCCTAATCTCTGGTGATTGGAAAGCCTCCTGAGGTATAAAAAGCCCAATTATTCCTCTGCCTGTGAGCGGAGGGACTTGCAGAGCTCTGAGTGCTTTGCTTTCAGGCAGATTTAGTGTCTGGAAGGAACCATTATCTTCTCTAGCTCTTGAGAGCCAACCTCCGTAAGTCACGGGATGAAGCTGCAAATCCAGCCTTGCTCGCGAGGACTGAGGTGGCTAGCCTCTTCTTTACACCCCCTTCTCTCCTTTCTTCTTTGTTGGGTCTCTTCACCTGCCTTATAAGCTTTGAGGTTTTTCGGTTCCTGGCTTGGTGAAGAGGAATTTGTTGAGCTTGACTCTTTTTGTAATTGTATACACAGTGGGTAACGAGTTCTAGAATGTGTTGAACTGATCTCAAAGATGGCTCCTGTACTTGCTGGGGAGAAAGGATTTGATTCTTTCATAGGAGTCATGGTTGACATTCTTGTAACAAGGGCAAAATAAGAGACAAGCACATGAGGTTTATTGAAGATGAGTTTGCACATGAGGTTTATTGAAGATGAGTTTTGGACTCAGAAATGATTGCTCTCTCTCTCTCTCTCTCTCTCTCTCTCTCTCTCTCTCTCTCTCTCTCTGTGTGTGTGTGTGTGCGCATGTGAGTGTGTGTGTATGTTTATGTTCAGTGGAGAATGCACTGATGTGTGGAAAGGGTGTGGCCTACGGTGATACACCAAGTCTGGAGATTGAGCAATCTGCCTGCTGGGAGTCTTCTTGGCTGCTGTGTAGCATCCCTTCCCCCGGGGCACATGCGGGCCCCTTCTGGAGTAGTGCTCGTAGGATTTAGTAGACTAGAGCCTTTAATTATGTCTTGCTCCTCCAGAGACCTTAGAGGTGGGTTTCATGCTAGCCTACACTCTATTATGCCTTGCCTTCATAAAAATTGGTTCTGGTTTCCACCAGCCATCATGGGCCAGAGAAATTCTTGCTTTTACAATTTGCTTCAGGGAAGAAGCAGGAAGCTGGGAGGTCAGAGATATCTTGGTGCTGAGGCTGCTTCAGAGGGCTTGTAGCCTCTTTTAGTGGGAAGTCCTTAGCGTGGCAGAGCCCTTGGAGGAGCCATTTTCCGAGATCTAAGCCCTTCCCATCTTGCTCTGCAGTTTTAGATCCTTGTCTGGTATTGTTGCAAGAAGAAGGCAAGATGCTTTCACACACCATGGCCACACTTTAAATGAGAGTGCTTCTCCAGCCTGTCTGAGTGTTCTCCACCCTAGAGATGGAAAGGGCTAGAACAAGGAAGTGGCATGAGTCATTTGGCATTGCCACACCTCAGGAAAGTCCCTGTTCCATCCTTCCCCTTGTGCTGGGGTGGCACTTTCTAGCTCTGGGTCACAGGAGCTGAGTTTTCTGTCTACACCCCCAGAGCTTTTCTGTAGGTATCCATTTATTTAAAAACAGCAACAACAGAAACAAGGACAGACATAGAAAACCCTTGGCTGAGTAAGGTAACCCCGGTTCTTCTCACAGGTTAGTTGCTCGGAAGTGGGCACATGTCCTTTTGTTGTCTTTTAGCTTACTCTCTGCTGCTGTCATAAACACTGACCAAAAATAGCTCAGGCAAGGAAAGGGTTCATTGGCTTACACTTCCAGGTCACAGTTCATCACTGAAGGAAGTCAGGGCAGCAGCTCAAGCAGGAAGCCAAGGAGACACCACAGAGAAATGCTGCTGATTGGCTTGCTCCCTCCACCCTGCTCAGCTAGCTTTCTCACGTAGTCCAGGTCCACCTGCCGGGAGATGGTATCACCTATGGTGAGCTGAACCTGTCTGTATCAAAGAGCAATCACAAAATGCTCCTTCCTCCCCCGCCAGTTCCACAGGCCAGTCTGATGGGGGCAATATTTCGGTTTAGGTTCCTTCCTCTCAGGGGACACTGGGCTGTGTCAAGTTGACAATATAAACAGACCAGCCCACCAGCCTATGTGAGTATGGCTTGTGTCCAAGTGATGGGGGTGCATGGGGTGTTGTCTCTGTGAGGAAGATAGACTAAGTTTTATACTTCAGTTTTCAGGGCTGTCTTATCACCGTTCACTGAGGTTCTAAAGGACCATGGTGTGAGGTGTCCCTTTAGCCACAGAAAGGTCTTCTGAAGGTGATGAGACTTGGCACAGTGACTGCTCTGGTGTAAGGGAGGGGGTTCTGGGCCCCCTCTGAACCATCTCTATCACTTGGGACAGGAACATAGGAAAGTGTGCGGCATGGCAAAGGAAGGGGTGGTCTTAGGGGTAAACAGAATGAAGTTTTTCTTCTAGCTGTTGACTAGACTACTCAACCCCTTTCAAATATCAGTGGTTTCTGACAAGAAATCATGACTTTTTTTTTTTTTACCTAAATGACTATTTTTTACCTAAATTCTTGTGTATATGTCGATATGCATGAGTGCAGTGCTGGTTGAGTTTATGTTACTTTAATTTACTGAGATTCTTGGATGTGCCGGTTAGTGTATTTCATCATACTTGGAAAAATTTGGGTCTCTATGTTCTTCAGAATTTTTCTTCCATTTTGAGACCAGCCCAGGATGGTTTCAAATTTACACTCTTCCTCCCCCTAACTCCTGAGTTTTGAAACTATAGATGTGTGGCACGATACTGGGCTTACTTTCTATCTTTATTATCATTGTTGTTGTTGTTATATTATTAAAATCCATCTTCTCTCCTCTAGAACTCAACGAGATTCAAAGGGAGACTGTGCTGCAATCGGAGTCCTGAAAGGCAATCTTTAAAGCAGTGGAAGAGACGGGCTCATCACAGGCCAAGAATTCTCAATACAGCTAAGAGTTTGGGGCTAAAGAAGCAGCTCAGCAGGCGAGGTCAGGTACTGCTCTTCCCTTATATATATAGCGTGTGTGTGTGTGTGTGTGTGTGTGTGTGTGTGTGTCTGAGGCCTGTTTTTCCTACTTTGGTCTCTCTAACACATAATAATCTCAGTTGAATTCACTGATTCCCCTCTCTAGTAGTTCCCATGTTTGTTAATCCAATCAAGTGATATAAAATTTTTATTAGATTTACTCATTGTATTTTACATGTATGAGTGTTTTCCCTGATGTATGTATGTATTCTATGTATGTGTGCATGCATGTGTGTGTGTGTGCACGCATGCCCATGTGTGCATGTGTGGTGCTTGCAGAAGAAGGGATTGGATGCCCTGGAACTGGAGTTATGGGTGCTCATGACTTGCCATGTGCTTGCGTCTCACAGATCCTTACAGACGTCTCATTTCTCAGTTGTGTACCCACCGGCTTCCTACTAGTCCCAAGGAGCCACAGTGTCTGGGACAGATGCCACACTGAGAGTTGTCTCTGGTGTTTGATTGGTTATTTCTCTGTTGGGGACAGGGTCTCGATAGGCTGCTCAGCCTGTTTTCAAATTCTTTTAATTTGTTTTATTTATTCTTTGTGTCTGTCACATCATGCATCTGGTCCCGTTCATTTTCCATCACTCCATATCCACCCTCTGCCCTTGCAACCTTCCCCCCACAATAAAATAAAATTTAAGATAAAATAAAATAAAAAAATTTTGTCACAGAGGCTGTAGTGTGACACGGTGAATAACGCAGCAAAGCCTTCCCTTCATTTATCTTTTCTTGCAAGTGCTCACTGCAGAGTCATTGGTCTGGTTCAAGGCCTCTGGCTTCTGCTACACTATCGGTGCTGGGCCCTCACTGGGGCTCCTCTTAGATATCCTGTTCTTGCCCTATGCCATGGAGAACCCACAGCTTTGGGTCTGCAGGATTGGCCCTTTCATGTACTCATGAAGATCACAGATGGGGTGGGTATTTGGGTGGGCAAACTCGTGACCCTGATTCTGGGCCTGGTTAGTTACGGGGTTGGTCAGCCTGCCAGTTCTTCCCCGTCTTCACCATCGTTGATTGTTGAGGCTAGTTTACCCCTTGCAAGGGGCAGGGCCAGCCCCCTACTCTTATGACCTCAGGGCCAGCTCTCCCACCTGCTATGAGTGGCGATAGGCAGGGAACATCTATCCCTTGCCCACACTACCAAACAGTAGATGAGGAGCCGGGACCAGTTATCCCAAGCTCCTGTTCTCTACTGAGGCTCACCTGTTGGTGTGGGAAGTCCTTCTGTTTATGTGTTGCTTTTATTGGTTAATGAATAAGGAAGCTGTTTTGGCTAGTGGCTTAGCAAAATAGAGCTGGGGAGGGGGGGAGAACTAAACAAAATTCTGGGAGAAGCCATGTAGCCCTGCGGGAGACAGATGCCAAAACTTTGCCCGGTAAGCCATTGCCTTGTGGTGATACACAGATTAACGGAGATGGGTTAATTTAAAATATGAGTTAGCCAAAAATACGTTTAAGCTATTGGTCAAACAGTATTACAAATAATATGGTTCCTGTATGATTATTTTGGTTATGGGCAGCCGAAAACAAACAAGCAGCCTCCTACAACAACCTGTGGCCCCATAGCCAGCCCTGTGGTGCTTCCCAGATGAGGTACAGGGCCCTCTTTCCCAGTGTTGGAGCCGGTCAGCTCCCTCCCCTTCTGAAGATGGTAGTGGGAAAGAGGGAGAGCATCTTTCCCTCACCACCACCACCACACCAGGTGAGGGAAGCAGTACCAACTGTGCCCCTTTCATGCCCTCTGGGCTGGCTCACCCGCATCCCTGCCTGGGTGAGGTGCAGGACCCATTCTCCCGAGTGCCTGCAGCTGGTCTGGGGTTGGGTCAGGCCCGGTACCTGCTGCAACTTTCTCTCACCCATGCCACCACATGGCAGATGCGAGGGGCGCCACCTGCCCTCTCGTTCTTACCCCTCAGGGCCAAATAAGGTCAGCTGTATCGTGCTGCCCAGCTGAGGTGTAAGAGCCTTTCTCCTGAGTGCTTCAGCCAGTGAGGAGCAGGATTGGTCCTTCATAGTGTTGAAGCCAGTGAGGGGCGGGGCCTATTCTGTAGAGCCTTATCCTCTTGACCTTCCACGGTATCAGGAGCCGCCACCGACATCATCACAGACCAAGGCTGCATCAGGGCTATGAACCCAGATATGGGTCCCAGCAACAGCCCGGGCCCAGACATCACCATGGCCCTGGGTGGCAATCAAGCCACCCGCCTCAGCCCGCTTCTCACTGCTTTCACCTCTTCAGATATGCATCTGTCTACTGGAAACGAACCAACCTCCCTCCTTCCCTCTTCTTCCTCCCTCCTTCCTCTCTCCGTCCCTCCCTCCATCCTCCCCCCCCCTTTCTCTCTTCCCCTCTCTGTCTCCCCCTCTTTACTCCCCCTCCCACAGGGCACCATTTGTTTACTCATCGTAAGAGTGCCTGTCTTCCGGTGACTCATGGTGGCCCGTGTGTTTTCCTTGCAGTCTGGGGCAGACCACCTGCTTGTGGGTCTCTTTGTCCCTCTCAGTCCATCATCTGTTTTCAAATTCTTAAGCTGTGTGTCCCCACTCAGCATCATGGGTATCTGGAACTAGATGTACCACTGAACCTAGCTTGTCATCGATTCTTTCGTCGTCGTCTTCTTTTTGCTGAGTATAGGGCTGTTTTCATGGGAAAATGTTCTGAGTTATCTAAAAGTAAAGACAAGCCCCCTGAAATTTGAAGTTGGAAAAGTCAAATGCAGGCAAATTCTTATCTATGGTGGGGTTGGGGGAGTTTCCAATCCACTCTTTCCTCTCTGGTGGCTGTTGACGACCTGTTCACATAGCTAATTTTATTTTGGCTATCAGCGTGACACAAACTAGCGTCACCTGGGAGGAGAAAACCTCACTTTCAGACTGGCCTATGGATGTGTCTGTGGCAGCACCTTCTTGATTGCTAATTGTTATCGGAGGACCCAGCCTACTGTGTGCACTGACTTTCCTAGGTAGATGGGCCTGGCTTTCAGCACAAAGGTAGCTAAGTGAGCTAGAGCAAGGAAGTCAGGAAGTAGCATTCCTCTATAGTCCTGCTTCAGTTTCTGTCTCCTTGACGTGCCTGCCTCCAATTCTTGTCCTGGTTTCCTCTGGTGATGACAGACTGTAATTTGTAAGATAAAATAAGCCTGCCTTTTCTTCCTCAAGTGGCTTTCAGCCAGTGTTTTATCTCAACAACAAAACCAAAGTAGGACAGCTTCCGTGTCTTTGGGGATCTTGGTTTAAAACGTTCTTTGCAGCCAAAGAGTTAGGAGGAGAAGGGTTAGCATCAAGTAAAAAATGCCATGAAGCATTCTTCAAACCAAGATTCAGTCTCTCTCTCTCTCTCTCTCTCTCTCTCTCTCTCTCTATATATATATATATATATATACACACACACACACACACACACACACACACACACACACACATACATTGCAGCTTTTTAGTTTCTAGGGCTCAAAAAATTTTGATTTTGATAATTTTGCCATAGATTCCATGGTTTTTATGGAAAGCATGCCATTGGCATTTCAAGAATTACACCCCATTTTAGGAGAATATAGAATGTTGGAAGATTATTTTTAATATAAAGTAAAGTCATAAAATACAAATTAAAAAAATACTTAATGAATCTATGTCTAAGATTTTATTTAAAAAATTCTCAAGACGCTCATAAATTTTATGACTTACAGAATTGTTTGTAAGTCAAAAGACAATTAAAAATACACATCCACACAGGCAGTAAGAATGCTGACATAGGACAATTTTATAAGTAGATGCATATTTGGTAACACTTATAACCAAATAATCAATTGTAATTTTTTAAGTTATAAAGATAAATGATATATTTTTCCTCAGTGTTGGAGGTTCAGGGGGCTGATGTGTGGCTGGTGAGGGCCCCTTGGTTGAGTCATGCCATAAATAGCATGATAGAATTACAAGGGAGAGGCAGAGGTCATGGGGCAAGACAACTAGCAAGGAGGGAGTGGCCAGACATGTTCTTTATGCCCACTGTACTTCTTGGAACAACCAGTGTTCCGGGAAAATGCTGTTAATTACTTTTGAGGGTAGTACCTAAACACTCCCTTGGAACCCCACTTCCTCCATCAATCATCTCTTCCACCACCTTACAGAAAGTCAACCATCCCCACACATGAACTCCGAGTGCTGAATGAGATGTTCACACCATATCCAAAGTACAGAACTCCCTGGTCTGGTTCTACTGTGATCAGTAGGACTTTGTTCCCCAAAGACCAGCATATCCTAATTCCTAGAACTTAAGACTATCTCGTCACAGAGAAAAAGAGATAAGGCAGATGGGATCAAGTTAAGAACTCTGAGATGGGGACTTCTGTAGGTCGTCTAGGGTCCGTTGTCACCACCAGGTCCTCATCAGAAGGAGGCAGGAGGCTCAGCATCAGAGAGGCTGCCGGGTTGTGCAGCTGGCTTTGGAGAGGGAAGAAAGGGTTATACGGGGCCTCCAGAAGTTGGAAGAGGCAGAGTGTAGGTGCCTCGTGGAGCCTGTAGGCGAGATCAACAGTGCTTCAGCGGGACTGTAGCCCAGCGAGGCCGATCTCTGACTTTGCTCCGGTTTTAAGAGTGGATTTTCACAGGTTCATGCTGTTTGTGGCCAGTCACCCTGACAGGTATAGGAAACCCCCCGGGGCGTTAGAGGTGGAGAGCTGAGGGCTCACATCAAGGTCCCACGGCTCACGTGACAAGTCAGCCCTGCTGAGGGCCCTGAAGCTGGGAGTTTTCCCAAGGTATAGGGCTCAGGTCTTTCTAGTGTGCCCCTGTGGAGCCTAGATAAACTTGAAGCTTCAGGACGACGATTGTGGTGTTAAAAGTTATTTTATAAAGAAGTTAGTAAAACTATGGCTCATCGAATTCCCTGGCAGCGGTTGCTTTCCTATTGGGCACCTGGGCAGAACCTGGCCCCCTAATCAATTGCATTTTAAGGGGTTCAGTTCATTCTTTTCTTTAGTGCAGTGTCACACTCACGGCTTTCAGCTCTAAGAATCACTAGAGTGTTGTAAAGTAGGTGAAAGTCAATAAAAGGCTGTAAAGGTAGCCTCGAAGACCAGATTGGATGCATAACAATCTCTGTGGTGTGTATCAAAGTCTCTTGGTTTCCCCGGATAAGGGAATGGAGACGTGATTGAGCCGGGAGGATCCACACACCCCAATTTGAGGCTGAACCCGTGACTGGAGCAGCGGAGCAGGGCAGAGCAGGGTACAGGGATCATGTTCAGCACTCCTCAAAGAGCTTTCCTGGATCCATTGTGGGCCATAAATCCATCCCTGCCTCAGACTCTTCTGTCTAAGGTAAAGGATGAAGGCCAGGTCATCGGTGGTCGTAGGGGGCTCCTCACATTGTGACCCCTGGAATAATGGCAGCAAGAAAAATTTATGATAAACGCAGACCCTTAGCCCCGCTGAATAAGAAACTCGAGGGTGGATCATAGACCTCTGAAGCAGATAAACTTTGAGAGCCACTGAATACAACTTCCTATAAGAGAGAGTGTTGATATCTGGGGGGCTCATTTAGCTACTGTGGGACACATCTGTGACTTTTTTCTGAAGTTGTATGGCACAAATTCTACCTCTGTGTAAAAGGAGAAAGCTCAATCAAAGCTGTATTTTATACTAGAAAGAAGAAATTGTTAACTACATATCCAGAACTCATGGCCTACCAACCTCCTGGGTCCATTTGCTATCAGAGAAACCTCTATCTAGTAGTTATTTCAATACAGCCAATCCAAAGAAAGATCAAAGAAGTATTTTTCAAAAAATTTTATACAGGTAGATGCATTTCTCTGGTCATCCTAGAGGGTGCTAATGTTTTTATATTCCCAAGGCCTCCATGCAGAAATTGTTTGGTCTGTATCTTCACCCTCAATGGCAGAAGGCACTGTGGGGCACTTCTGGGAAGCCTTGGTCACTGTCATTTCCTTGTACGTCGCAGTCACGTGGCAGCTTTGATTTTGAACATTCTAGCTTGGTAATCTGCCTGTGAACACCTTCAGCTTCATTTTGTCTCTATTGTTTTTCATGGAAACCTTTTCCTCTTGACCCCATCTGATTTACCAAGGTGATCGTTTCTGCCCTGGCCCCCTGGCCATCTTTGAGAACCTTATTACTGACTTATTTTTAGGTACTGGTTACAGGTTACACTGATTTTAAGTAGTGTCTACGAAGTAACACAGTGAGTTCATGCTAAGCTGTACCACTGAGGGGAAAGCAGTGGGATTTGGGGAAGAATTAGAGGGGAAAAGAATAGGGAAGTGGATTTGATCAAAACACATTACATGCATTATGAATATTAAATAAAATATTTTTTAAAAAAACCAACAAAATATTCACAGTGTGAGAAGCCTTCTATAGTGTGGGGTCTGTGACCAGTTCTTTCTTTTTAAAATTTATTTTATTAATTCTTTGGGAACTTCATGCATGGTTTTAATCATATTCACCCCAACTCCTTTTCCAACTCTTCCCAAACCCCCAAACTTTGTGTTCCTCATTTGGTTTATTTCAATAACTCATTAAGTTCACTTTATACTGTCCATCTACTGCTGGGTATGGAGCCATGCCCTGGAACATGCTGACATACAGGATCCATGTCCTTAAAGAAAACTGACTCTCTCTTCCCCAGATGCCATCAGCTATTAATATTCCCTGTTCCGTGTTGGAATATTGACTAGTATGATTTTGTCCAGGCAAACACAGATGCTGTGATTCCATGAATAAAGGGTTTCTGTCACATCCAGAAGATACGGTTTAGCTCGGGTCCTCCCTGATCTCTGACTTTTACAGTCTCTTCCCCCCACCTCTTCCTCAATGAGCCTTGGCGAGGCAGTGTGATGTATGTGCCCCATTTGTGGGACTCCACAGTTACTGGTTCTCTGCACCTTGACCAGAAGTGAGTTTGTCAGCTATTATCCTCCACATGTATGTGCACACGCGCTTGTGAGCATGCACACACACACACACACACACACACACACACGTACACACACATTCTTTGATGGGATCTGAGAGCTGAGCTAATCTGTGGATACATAGATACAAATTCAGAGGGCAGTTGATACTATGTCCATTTAACAGGTTCACCCCCAGGTCCTGTGTGTTCCCCAACCATGAGCTTTTGGCCACATAGACCATTCTCTTAAAGATTCTGAATGTGTTTGTGCTAAGAGAGTCTGATAGTAAAGGAAACATTCCTTTAAAAAGATTAGTTTCTATTTTTAATTATGTGTATGCATGTGTGTCTGCATGAAGGGGTGTGCACATGGGAGCAGATGCCTTCAGAGGTCATCAGACCCCAAGAACCGGACTACATGCTGGTAGGCAAGCTTTACATGGTCTCTGTGATAGCAGTATGCTCTCTTAATTGTTGGGCCATCTCTCTACCACCAAGAAACTCATTAAGAACCCTGTATTGCATATGTGGTGTGTGTGTGTGTGTGTGTGTGTGTGTGTGTGTGTGTAGCACGATGTGTCTGTAGAAGTCAGAGGACAACTTGGGGGAGCTGGTTCTCTCCCTTCACCATGTGGGTCCCAGGATGGACTTCAGGTTAGGTCATCAGGTTTAGCTGAACTGCCTTTACCTGATGAGCTATCTTACCAGCCCAGGTACTGTTTTTAAGTCAACACTTTCAAATTTATTTGGGCACGGGACATTTTTATTACTGAAGTATCTAATTTCATATAACCCAGGAAGAACAAATACAGATTTGAGGTGATATTCAGAATTTGATAAATGGATTTGTTAAATGGCAAGATGTTGTGATATTGAGTCTCCCAAGCCTCTTCAGGCATGTTTTCACAGAGTAGTTAAGATTTCCCACAGTATTTCATAGACTCCTGTTTTTTTTTTTTTTTTTTTTTTTTTTTTTTTTTTTTTTTTTTTTTTTTTGGTTTTTCGAGACAAGGTTTCTCTGCAGCTTTTTTAGAGCCTGTCCTGGAACTAGCTCTTGTAGACCAAGCTGGCCTCGAACTCACAGAGATCCGCCTGCCTCTGCCTCCCGAGTGCTGGGATTAAAGGCGTGCGCCACCACCGCCCAGCCTAGACTCCTGTTTTATTCACTTACAACAACCACCCAGAATATGTAAGGGCCAGTCTTGTGAACCATCAGAATAAATGTGAGTTATTTAATGCTGTGGTAACTGAGGTGATTTGGGGGGCACTGGACCCAAAGCCTGGGCCAGAGGGCAGCAGCACTCACGTGCTTAGGAGCCAGGAGTATGTAGAGCTCTAGCCAACAGCCGCACGTTGGTGGAACTCAGCCTCTGTCATGTTCAAGCCTGAAAAGCACTGGGCAGGTTTCTGTTCCCCTTCCGGATGGGTCTTGGGCTCTCTCCTGCCTCTTCCTTTTTCCCACCGAGACTTTCCTGCAGTTCTCTCTTCCTGGAAATTCAGAATCGTTACCATCCATTTCCAGCCTGCCTTCATTCCTCTTTCCCTGAAGAATGGTTTTCTGTGTGGTTTCTGCTTTTGCACTAATATTATGACAGGGTCTGGGACAATTCTTGGAAGACCTTTGGAGACATAAGAAGCAAACAATTTTAAGTTCCTTAAGTTACTCAGGACTGTCAGTCCGTTCTCCAAAGTTGGACATTCTCAGCCTTTCGTCGGTTGTAGGAAGCGGCTGGGGCTGGAGGGGTAGACCGAGAATTGTTTTCTGGTTTGTACAGTTCCCTAGTAGTTAAAAAATGTATATCCTGTCAATATGAAAATAACAATAGATGGTTGTCAAAATCATATAGCTGTAAGGCTGAACAAACACAGAAAGCACACACACCGAATTTCCTTAGGAGCTTATTTCCTTATTGGCTGCTCTCAGGATGGAGATGAAGGATTACTCTGGTGGCGGTCACAGTGCTTGTAAAGGGACCTTGTCCTTTCAATATCCTTATGATTCACTGAGATGACAAGGTATAGTTTTAAGTGCAGATGTTTTTTTCCATTATAGAAGATTAAATGACATTTTCCTACTAACCAGTAGATCAGGTTTCTCCAGATATCAAGAAATCATCATTGGGAAATGAAAATGGTTTTGAGTGACTGATTTAGTCATATGTATGTATGTATGTATGTATGTATGTATGTACGTACGTACGTACGTACGTACGTATGTATGTATGTATGTATGTATGTATGTATTTCCTCCCTGGAGGAAGAAGCTAGAGGAAAAGTTAAAGTCTGACAAAGATGTATTTAGCTTGTTCTGTGGTAGGAAGGCAGTGTGCAGGATCTGAAATCACATACTGTCAAAAGCTGTGATTTTTCTTCTGTAAAATACGTATAAGCCTCTTGGATTATTAGTCTCTAAGATGATAGAATTCCCCAAATATTCCTGAATGTTCCTTCCTTGTCCATGTTCACAGTCAGATCTACCCATAAAATAAAAGTGGCCCTGATGCCTTAAAGCATGACTCACACAAAAGGGAAGTGAGAACAACGGCCATGGGAAAGGAATGCAATACAAAGAAGCTCAGTGTGTCTAGCAGAGGGACCATCAAAGCTTCTCAGAAACAGCCCGCGCATGATGTCACTCAGCTCGGCAGCACAATCCCCCAGGAGAGCAGAAGGGCTTGCCAGCGTTCCAGAGTCGACTCAGGCTTCCAGGAAGTTCCGCAACTCTGTATTTCTGCTTGTCTGTTGGCCATAAAAGGCTGTTTAAAAATAAAATATCAAGGGAACTCAGCCTGTCCCTACAATGAGAAATAGAGCTGTGCCCGGTGACCTGTGCCATAAAGTTACCTCTTAGGATGCCTAGCAGGAAGATCCCTGCAAGTTTAAGACCACCGGGTGCTACATAGGGAATTCTGGGCCATCCTGGGCCAGAGAGCACAACCCTGTCTCAAACTACCAAAAGCCAACCAAACAAAAGAGCAACCAACCAACCAACCAAACAAAAAACCCAAAATCAATTAATGGATAAAATGGCAAATAATATTTTCCTTTTTCAAGTCTGCTTTACACATGGGGTCTGTTGAAAAGGCTTGATTGGTGCGCACTGAAGGGATTGGGATGCGTGCTTGTAGTTCCAGCACTTGGAAGGCTGAAGCAGGAGGGTCACAAACTCAAGATCAGCCTGGGCTACAGAGCGAGATCTAAGTCGGCCTAGACCCTATCTTGAGAACCTATCTTAAGAACAAACATAAGTAAGACAAAAACTGGAAGTCCTAGAGCGAGGCTGCACAGTGGGGCGAGGCCGCACAGTGGGGTCATTGCCGGTGCCGAGATCTCGCATCTTCTGTTGCCTTCCGTTGCTGTTTATCCTTCCATTTGATTGTGTTTCTAGACCCTTCTATTTAATTTGTGATACATAAAAGGATGAAATATTTTACTATCTTCAGGTTGCTGTTTAAATTAAAATTTGAGCTACGAACGAATAAATATAAAATCAATTTGACATACAGCCAAAGGACACCCGTGTTTTAGGTACACACATTACCTGCCCTCATGCCGTGAGCCATACCTTAGACCATGGGCTCAATGGCAGGCTTCGGGGGAGCCCTCAGGGAGCCCTTCCTCTATTGCAATAGATTGCTAATGATGTTCCTTAAAGCATCATCTTTCTTCCTCAGGTCTTTTTTCCAGGTTTAGTTTATATACCACTCAAGAGCCATTGCTCAATAATATGTTTGCAATGTACAACCCATTTTTGAACAGGAAGAACTTATTTGGAGGCAAAGGAGCAGATATTATCGTATCCTTATAAGCTCCCTATCTGACGTTCATCTGTATTACAGAGTCCATTTTCCGACAGGTATAAAATATACAAGTTAGCTTTCGGTCTCTGATAAAATCCTCCACACAATCAATCTGAAGAAGGAAGAGCTGGTTTAGCTCTAGGTTTTGGCCAGCGGTCACTTGGCTCTGTCACTTTAAGTATATGATGAGAACAGAAAGTTCCAAAGGGTGTACAAGGTAGAGGATGCTTCTTCACCACATGGCAGCTGGGAAGCAAAGAGTGGGAGGAAGGGACCAGAGTCCTAGAATTCCAGGGAAACCCCCCAATAACCCAGTTTCCGTACACTGGGGCCTCCTTCCCAAAGGTTCAGAGCACCTCAGGCTGCCACCCAAGCCTTGAGGGTATTGACAGTTGGGAGAAATTTAAGGTAAAACCATAATAAAATTTAGCCCCAAGTAATATTAAACCTTCATCACTCATTCAGATTAAACTTAATTCCGTTTTCCATGGCCAGGTTTGCCAGGCTTGGGAATCTGCAGAGGGAAGAGGAACTGTGTGCAGCTTCTTCTCTCTTCTCCTCCGTTTTCCTCTCCCAACCTTCTGCTCTCTCTTGTGCTTCCAGATGAGGACTCAGGGGCATGGGGAAGACGACACAAGTGGCACAGTCTTGAGCGGCATTGTTGCAAACGAGTGTTTCTAGCCCCCGCGAGACATTTTTCTCACATCCTGCGCTTTCCTCAGCGTGGTCTGTGGGAACAGCTGTCACACCATCTCACCAGTTTAGAGCACCCAATCCTTTGGTTGTGAAGGTCTGTGCCACAGATGGCTGCTCATGCTCCCTGCTTAGTTGTCCTGTGTGACAGAGCACCTCTTGACATCTCCTCACAGGTTTCATTGTCCTGTTAGGCAGACTGCGTCCACAGAGTCTTTCCCAAATATCTTGGAGACGACTGCCTTCCATTTACCCTAGAGCACACTCAACACCTGACTTCAGATAAATCTCAAGCCTAGGCTCTTTCCTCACACTGCTGAGGAGGGAACCTCAGCAACCTTAGAGCAGACTTTGCCAGGTGAGACTGAGGCAAGTATTGTTTGTCCCATGAGTTTCCTCCTGTGGCGCGAACCTCAAATCCAATCAGAAAGTTGCTGGCTGAACACCTGTGTCACTACTGAACCAGGGGGCACATCTTGCTGGCTTGTTACTGCGGCTGCACAGGTGGATGAGGCTGTTTGTGACTTTTCTCCTTTAGCCACCTGCATGACATGCTGCAGCTCCATGACAGCCATCCAGGAAGCAAGCCGCTTTCGGCTCGGTTTCAGTTGGGTTGCTCCACAACCTATGACCGAAGTGAGACGCTTTCAGAAATAGAGTCTTTTTATTTAGTTACGATGGGCAACTAAGAGAAAGGATGATAGCCTCTGTTGCCTTGGGGGCATCTGGGGACTCCTTGACAATCAACTCATAGAGAAGCATCCTCTACCTAGCAATGGAATTTTTGCTTAATTAATTCATAGCTCCCCAATATTCATATTTACATCATCGTATTGACACTACCCTCAACCTCTGTTAGAGAGGCTTTTTATTGTAGAGAGCAGTGGTCAATGTGGATTCATGACTGGTTGACATGCTAAGAATCAGGGATAGTGGAGTGTATAGTCCCAAATGGAGTCATTTATATTACTCCTTCCTAGGATCAGGGGAGGTTGTAGAAGACAGGCAGAAGGAATGGATGAACCAAAGGATGGGGGAGCTGTATTGTAAAAACATGGTTTTGAACATGGCATGACCATTGCACCCATGAGCTCAGTACAGTTGTGATTACCAGTACAAGGCCTCCAGGAAGACTGAGCCTGTCAGTATTTAATCATGGAGGAGGGAAGGCTCACATGGTCCATACCGTAGACAGTTAACGGTGGTGAGGGGAAGGGAATGTCAAAGGCTTAAAGATCATTTTTAAAAATAGATTAGCAGAAACTGGAATATAGACGATTGATCTCTGACAAATCCTATCTTATACACTCACATTTTCTTTTTTCTTTTTCTTTTTGGTAGTGTTCTACACCTATCCCTTATTTATCTAATCGTCTGTGTCCCTCAGCATTAACAAACACGTAGACAAAGATGCACACACACACATATATATAGACGCCTAAATATTGTCCAGATTTTTTTTTGACAACTAATAAAAATCCATCTATTTTGTCTTTGAAAGTGACATCATTTATCAGCAATATTAACTTTTTTTCCAAAAATGAAAAGGGTTTCATTTTAAAAAGCTTAGCTGCTTCCTTCCTTGTCACCTTTCAGAATCATGTGTACTTGACGAACTGAGCTGTGCAAACCGTTTAGCCTATGAGACTCTCCTAGCTCCTTCCAGTCCAGGGCACCAGTGATGTCAGGCTAGAGTCTCGCAACAGAAAGGCAGCAGAGACTCACCTTGCCTGCTGGCTGTCAAAACAGGCCTTTCAGTTATCCTGGCTTCCTTGTAGCACTTTGATGCTCTAGTTCTTACTCTTTTTAAAAATACTACTGAGGTATGATTCACATACAAAAAGCTGCACACAGTTAATGTATCTATCCAATTTGCTGAGGGTGGAAATAAGTCACTGGCTATGAGACTGTAGTCATAATCAACGCTGTAAATCTATCAGCCCCCAAAAGTTTCCTCCTCTCCCTTACTTTTATCTTTAATGGTAGAAATCATTAATATAAAAATATCTTTCTAGCAAATTTTTATATTTATATTTAGATTATATGAAATAAAAAGGCTATGCATATTTCTTTGATCAATTCCCTCTGGCCTTGTTTCTCAAGAATGTCCTTTCTAGCTTCCGGAAAGCTCTCCAGGTTTGCCTTCCTAGTATCAATGTGTATGTTCGTCTCAGTACGTAGGCATACCTTGAAATTACCCATTTTAGTTCCTAGCATTTTTGGTCTTGTGGGCAAGAGCCAGACTCTAAATTTCTTTGCCCCCTCACCACAGTCCCATCACTTCTAGTGTTCAGTAAAGCTCATCCAATAAAGATAAATAGATAAGACATTTAATTACATTTGGCAGCTGAGAGTACAAAGGCTGATCAGGAATGGCCAGAGAAACTTTGTAGTCTGTGGTGGCCATTTGATTCTTTGACTCTTTTAATTTTTTTTTTTCGTGGGATTGTGTGTATGTGAGGCCGACATACACATTTAAGTGTGACCTTCTGACCCTTTAGTCGTCACCATCACAGCATTGCCATGTTCAGTTTGTTATGCTGGGGACTGAGCCTAAGGCTTCAAGCATGTCACATGAGCCCTCTACCAAATGAGTTGTATCTGCCGCCTGCCATCTGGTCTCTTTTATAGCTACCTGCTGTTTCAACAGGACAGCAGCACATAGAAAAATATGGAAAATATGGGCGTGGCCTCATTCCAACAAAATTTCATTCATAAACCAGATGGCACACAGCCTTGGTCCCGGGGCTCTAGGTTGCCAATTATTAGGCTAAGCTTGTGTGAAAGTGTTTTATTGACTTGACCTAATTCCACACCTAGACTTATATGTGCTTGGCAGAAGGCAAAGTATTTTTCTTATTTGATTTGTCGTATTTAAGGGTGAACTAGTAATCTCAACGGTGTTCTAGTAGCCTAAAGATTTGAAGATCAATGAAAATTACTACCACAAGGTACCTTCCTCACCAAGAAAAAGCAAATTAAACCCTACCACTCCAATGCATTGTGAGTGGGATGTTGTAATTAATATTAATTGTTTAGCTAAATAATAGTGTTTAAAAGAACAATCCATTCCCTTTGGATCTCCAAGGTCAACAAAGAAGATGGATCGTTTCTTGGACAAGAATGACATGCTTCATAAAACCGTAACACTGGCTTGGCTTTGCCTGCGAGAGGAAGCGCTCATTGCTCATTGATTTATATTTGTCTGAACTCTCCTGAGTCAAGACCTCTTTTCCCAGAATTTCTTGAGAGCAAGGACTTCATTAGCCAGGCCCAGCTTCTCTAAAGCCTCTTATGGTCCAGGCTGAGTCCTTGCTCATAAAGGCTCCTTCCCATCAGGATGTGGGGGCAGTGGGAGGACAGAGTACAAGAATTTTAAGGCTCCTATCAGTCCTCAAATTTACATGCATTCTTCTCTTTTTGGAAGCCATCTTCTTCATCCAGTTCCCATAAGTCTTTGGAACACGTTTTAAATTAAAATGAGCTTCTCCTTTTCTGACCCCCATTACTCCCAGTAATGGCTCCATTCCATATGCCAGGTTTATCTTGAATGTTAAGCTGATTTTTCTAGCTTCCTTTTCATTCTGTGTCACCCTTCACTGGAACCTCACATAATCTCCTATGCTGCTTTAGATGCTTGTTTGTACAAAATGGAAGTTTGACCAGGAGGAGAATATGGCCAGAGGGTGAGCAAGGGCATGAGGATAAGGTGCCAAGGCAACAGCTTTTAGCATGGGACTAGAAATGAGGAACAAGGACGACCTCGCCTTTGTGTCAAAGCTTTGGATCACCCATTGTCCCAAAGTGCTAGGTTTTCAGTTGTACCCTGAACAAAAGGTAGGATTTGGGTCACTTTTGTGGGACAGGAAGCCTGAAAGGAAAACACCTTATCATCCTGACCTAAGTGGAGATGAACAGGACAGGTGGGCATCCCTGTGAGAAGGAGCAACTGGGAACCTGTCACCATGGCGCACATAGCTTGGTCTCTGATGTTTAATCTTCATGACTTTTTAAAAATTACTTCTTTATTAATAAATTCCATCACCTCAAAATGGAGTAAGGAAAACCCCACAGAGTTACTGTAGGGATAAGAGAATGCATATAATGCTTATGAAATTATGATCTGTTGCACCAAAACAACACAGTGCTGAGGGATCTCTTAATTCAATAACGAATCAAAATCTTCAAAATCTTCAAAATCACATAATGGTGAGTCACATGACAGTACATCAACCAGAAAAGAGTCAAGGGGGAGATCTTCCTGAAAGAGCACCATGTAGCTATCACATCAATCAGTCTTTGCACTTATCACATCCTTCCTAGTCTGGATATTGTCACTCTTTAAAGAATCAATCCAAATATCTTCTCCTCCAAAATTTCAAGATGTTTCTGAGACATGATCTTTCAATGTAGCCTGTGCTTGCTTTGAACTCATATGTATGCCCATCTGGCTTTGAACTTGATAGCCTGCTGCCTCTGCTTCCTGGATGAATTGAGGGGAAATGGAGAAGATGCATGAAGAGGTAAATTGTGAATGGTAGGCTAGATCAGATTATGTATACAATCCTTAAGGTTTAACTATAACCCCCCCCCCCATCCTCCACCCTCCATTCCACCCCAACCGACACATTTTTCCTAGCTAGGCTCTGCCATCCAAAGATTCCACAACCTCTCCAAACGGCACCACCTACTGGAGACAGACAGGATGAACACGTGAGCCTGTGAAGGATGTTTCACATTCAAACCTCTGCAGGGACTGTGCTGTGTTATCCTATGCTCTGCTGTTTTTCATCCTTGCCTTGGTTCTGCATTGTCGGTTCTTTTTCTTCTTTGTTATTAAGACGTTTGGTTTCTGTGGTAGTTTGAATGAAAATGTCCCCCATAGGCTCAGGGATCGGTACTGTTAGGAGATGTGGCCTTGTTGTATGAGGTGTGGCCTTGTTGGAGGAAGTGTGCCACCAGAGGCAGGCTTAGAGGGTTTTAGACACTCAAGTCAGGCCCAGCGTCTCTCTCTTTTCCTGCTGCCTACTGATCCAGTGAAGACCTCCCAGCTCCTCTCCAGTGCCATGTCTGCCTATGTGCTAGAATGCTTCCTACCAAGGTGACAGAGGACTAAACCTCTGAACTGTAAGCCAGCCCCAGTGAAATGTTCTCCTATATAAGCGTTGTGGTCATGGTGCCTTTCCACAGCGATGAAACTCTAAGACAGTTTTGAAAGCTTTGTTGAGGTCAAGGATGTCTAGCTTTTGTGCTGTGAAGTCTCCATCTGTGACACTTGCTGACTTTTCCATGGGGAGGTGGGTTGTCAGTGTGCTTATCCGTGTGTGGGCTTATTTTTATTTAATCTCATTGTGACGTGACCTTACACCTCACCTCCCTAAGAGCAGTGCTTAGCTAGTGGAAGTACTAGTGAATCCGAGATGCGCTCCAGGTTTACGGCCTTGGCCTTGTTTGCTTTTTGCATTGTTGATTTTTCTGTGTGCCCACATTTTAATCACAATAATACTATTTTATTTTAATGTCTTGGAAACAATACGAATGGGATCCTCACATGAATGTGTTCTTTTTCAATTTTTTTCCCCACACTAGTCCCAGGGATGGGGCAAGCCTCCTTGGATAAGCCTCTGGGCGGTGGGCGGAGTGTGTTTAGTTCTGGTTTCACAGATGCGTCTAGCTTGGTGCAGAGGACTGCTTCAGCTCCCTGTCTGGAAAAGGTAAACACTATTAACGTTTTTCTACTTGGACACTGACGTTTTGCTAAGGAGAGCTGACACCCTCTCAGGAGTCTGCTGCATTGGTTCCACTTATCACCCCAATGTTTCGTTCCTACCTTCCTTCCTTAGCTCTCTTCTTTCTATCTTTCTTCTTTCTTTGTTCTTTTCCTTGCCTCCCTCTTTCCCTTCTTCCCCCCTTTCTATTTCTCAGGGTCTCATGTGCCCAAGTCCCAGGGTGACCTTGAAACTGTTATGTAGTCTTGAACAGTATTCTTCTTTCTTCTACTTCCTGTGTGTGCGCACCATACCTGGTTTGTGTGGTGCTGGGATCAAACCCAGGGCTTCATGTCTGCTGGGAAGCCCTCTACCAGCTGGGACCCAGCCCTGCCTCCTTTTCTTGAACTTCTGACTGGTTTCCTTTTATGTGTTTTCAAACTCAGTATTTTCCCCTTTTCTCTGTTATCTCCCATGGGGGAGAATTTACGTGCTCAGTCGCTGGGGGTGGAGGAGGCTCTCTGTCTCCACAGTCTCCATGCTCTCCGTCATATTCAATGTGATGGACTCGGAACAACCTAGACCCCAGCGTAGCCTGCCTTACTTGGCAGAATTCTCAGCACAAGTGTCTCATCCTCAGAGAAACTTCTCTAACCTCTCTTTAGATAATAATGTCTTTCAGATAGAAATTGTTCTCTTTCTCACTGGTACTTCTGCTGGATACCATTCCTTCTTCCACCAGAAGACCCATGACAATAATGTGTTTACATTGTGTCCCTTATCTTCAGCTCCTCCCCAAAGACTCTATTTTACGTCTACAGGGACCCACTTTGCAAGGTGCAATAATAAGTGTTTAAGACATGCCAGATAATGCATAAAGGGAAGATGGAGAATAATACAGTTTATTAGTTCCTTTGCTCCTGCTTTTATGCTAGTTTTCCATAGCAGATCATACTTACAAATACATAAAGAAAGTCAAATTTATCTTAGGCTATTTGTTTTATCCCACAAAGAAGTCTTTGATTTGTATTGAAAATAACATCAGCAATCATATATAATACCTACCATATGCCAGGCATATTAAATTAACCTGTCTAATTTTTCCACTAATCTGATCAAGAAACTCCAAGTCTTCCCTTTATACATGAGGAAACAGAATCAACAAGCTTGGCTGTTCACTCGGTTCCACTAGGCACTAAATCAATGCACAGTGGAGCTTCAGCTGTAGCCCAGAGCGTCCCCTCAGGACCCTTGCTCACAGTCCTCACAGCCTCTCTATACTAGTGAAAGAGATACAGAAATTTTGTGCCCATGATTTTTTTCTGTTTTTTTTTTTAAACACATTTTGAATCCAGAGTGAATAGTTATTTACTAATGACTTGAAAAGACTTTCCTTATATCTGGTCATGTGGGAAAATTGACAGCTTAATCCAGCAAAACGTCTCAATATTTAAGAATATTTAGAATTGAAGCTAGACCTTGGTGTTGGTGTTTGAGTACCCACCTTCCACTTTCTCCCCTTCATTGTTCATGAGGGTACAAAAGGACAGAGCAAATGGCCTTTGCCTTGTCTTTTTGGGATACGAGTTAGAAGTGTGACCACAAGACAGTGTTATAAGCCTTGACTCCGTTATCCAGAGGGAAATGCAGCTATCAGTGTTCCAGCCTTTGGATCATCAAATCACATGGCACTCTCTCTGTCCCCTCATGATTGATTGAGAAGTGAGAACTAAGTCCTAAAATTGCTGTGACAGTCTACAAACTCAGCACTCGGGTGACAGAGGCAGTAGGATCCTAAGTTTGAGGCGTCTCATAAAATCGGCAAGGGGTGGGGACCTTCCTAGAGTGAAAGGCGTTCATTCTGACTCTCCCACGGAGTTTGGCTGGTTCTCACAAACCCAGCACTGTGCCATGAGGTGCTTGCCCAGCGATTCCTGCGTTGCCAGTCTGAGCTCACTCACCTCTTATCTACCTCATTAGTGGGAATACGTGGGAGGTTGATAACCTCCCACTGAACCTCATAATGTCTGAAAGGGTCTCAAGCAAACTCAAACAGAAAAAGTGGGGGTCAAATTTTGGAGCAGCAGAAGTGGCTTACTTGGGATTAATTTTAAAATACACTAAAGAAAGATAAGCAACTTGAGTGGTTGCTAAATATACCCAGCATGCTCGGGGCTGAGATCTGTGCGGCTACGTGCAGCTGGACAAATGGAATGACTATTTCTGTGGGGCCTGGGGTGTGTGGTGCATTGCATCTGCTGATGCACTTACTATTTAAAGACTGCCGAAGGGTTATTCTCTCCAAAGTCCAGAATAGATGTTTCTCCTCAAGTGGGAATTATTTTTAAATGTTCGAGTGGTTTTGGATTAAAATTGATCTATCACAAACGTTTTCTTTGCAGGGGCGTTAAAGAACCCAAGAGACAGGCTGACATCAGAAGAAAATGGATATAATTCATAGAGTTACAAGAGATGTTGGTTTTCTTATCCCATAAGAAGTGTGTGTGTGTGTGTGTGTGTGTGTGTGTGTGTGTGTTCCTGTGTATGGTGAAGAACAGGTATATGTGTGCCCTGGTGCAAGCGTGGAGGTCTCAGGACAACCTTGGATGCTGGTCTCCACTTGCCTCCCTGTTCGAGACATAACGTTTTGTTCACTAGTATGTGTTCACTAGTGTGTACACCGGACTGGTTGCCAACGAGCCTTCAGGAATTCTACTATCACTGGCCTCACCATAAGAACATGAGGGTTTCCAACACACGCCAGCTTAACATGGGTAACATGTCTGTGCTGTAGAGTAGTGCCCACCTCCTAAGCGTGGATGATCTCCTGATGTAGGAGGCCCTTCTGTATTTGAGCGCTCCATACTACAATCTCCTTTCTGTCTGTGGAAGAAAAATTGTGAAGCAAATGTCTTCAAACACAGGACCCTCAGCACAAGGATTTTCTTACCTGCTGCTCTCTGTCCCAGGACTATCAGTGGTTATAATTCTTTAGCTCATAGAGTATCCGTCAAAAAGACCTAGAAGGGAAATGAGTACATTCTCTGCTTTTGGAGGGTCAGATGTCATGAGAAGAAAGAAACATGCAAGCTCAGGATGGTTGACCTGAGCTGACCAGAGAGCCCAAGCCACAGAAACAGAAACAGCAGCTCATCCTAAAGAAAGAACTATCATAGATAATGTGAGAGAAAAGAGTGGTGGGGAGTTTGGGTGTGCAGCGGGGACATAAGTGGGGCCAAGTATGGAGTCAGAACGGGCTGCGGCTGCTCACGGCTGTCACACAGACACTTATTTTATAACCAGGCTTCTGTCCCTGTGAAGTCCCAGGGGGTAGAGGATTTTTTTTTTTCATGACTATTTGGAAGAAATGCCTTCATACCTGTTTTTTAGTATGTGGATATAAAAAGGTTAAAAACCAACAGTGAAAGCATACTATCAATAATGGGGGCATAGAAAATTACCTATCTGTTATTTTTTAAAGCTAAAGAAAATGGCATTATTTGAATTTTACTGATAGAAAAAAATTGAATGTAGGCACAAGAAGCTAACATCCGACTAAAGAGTTTTTATCTCCAAAGGTGTATTTTACATACTTTTCTTTTTATATTTTCTTTTATTTAAAAAAATTACTTTTCACTTTATATACCAAGTCCATTCCCCTTCTCTCCCATTCTCCTGTTCCCCCTACTCTCCCCTTCCCAACCCCCACCCACTCCTTAGGCGGGGCAAGGCCTTCTTTGGGGAGTCAACAAGGTCTAGCATACCAACCCGAGGCAATACCAAACCCCTGCCCCTCCGTATCAAGGCTGAGCAAGGCATTCCATCAAGGAAATGGGCTCTAAAAAAGTAGCTCATGCTCCTGGGATAGATCCTGGTGTGACTGCCTGGGGCCACCCAACAGATCAAGCCCTGTAACTGTCAACCGCATTCAGAGGGTCTAGTTTGGTCCTGTGCAAGCTCCTCTGCTGTCAGTCCACGGTCTGTGAGCTCCCATTAGCTCGGTTCAGGTGTCTCTGTGGATTTTCCCATCATGCTCCTGAACCTCCTTGTTCATATGATCCCTCCTCCCTCTTGTTAACTGAACTCCGTGGCAAAAAATGACATCTTGAAATTTGTAGGCAAATGGATAGAGCTAGAAAAAAAAAAAAAAAAGAAACCATCCTGAGTGAGGTAACCCAGACCTAGAAAGACAAACAAGGGACATACTCACTCATAAGTGGATATTAGCTGTAAAGCAAAGGATAACTAATCCCAGAGGAGCTAGGTAAAAAGGAGAACCCTAAGAGTGACACACATGGAGAGAGCCCCAGGATAGAAAATAATTAAGATTTCCTGGGTAAACTGTGGGGGGGAGGGGTAGTGGTAGAAAGGAGGAGATGGGAACATGGGGGATCAAGAAGACCAAGTTGGGAGAGGGGCGGAGGGGAGAGCAATGAAAGAGATATCTTGACAGAGGGAGCCATTAGGAGGTTAGGGAGAAGCCCATGTTAGAGAAATTCTCAGGTATCCATGGGATAACCCCAGCTAAGACTCCTAGGAATAGTGGTGAGGGTGCCTGTCCCTTTAATCAGATCAGCGACGGCCCCAGTTGTCATCATAGAGCCTCCATCCAGTAACTGATGAAGTTACTTATACGTATTTTTCTTACGTAAATCTATTTTGATCATGTTCAGTCTCACCTTTTCACCCATGCTAACTTCGTGTCCTCTTTTTCTTTAGTGCTCCACTGTAACGATTATATAGTCATCTTTACAAGAAAATAAAAAGATTAGAAGTGGATTTTGTGTGTTTTCAAAGCGATAACACGGGACTGCTGAATTGGTTCAGGCGATCCTTGATTTGAATCATACGTGGTGGAAAGAGACAGCTAAATCCTAAAAGTTATCCTCTTACGTATGCAGGCATGTAGTGGCAATTAAACACATGAGTGCACATGTACACACACATGAGTACACACACCACCGCCACCCGATGTGTTTCACAGAGCACAGTGGCGCATTTCCTGCAGTCCCGTCACTGGGGATTCTGAGGCAGGTTGAGGACAGTTTGAGTACACGGCAGAGCACAACAAAATCAATTTATTTTTCATCAGCAATTTTGAATAACACAGATATTTTTTTCATTACATCCGCCTTCCTTCCTTCCTTCCTTCCTTCCTTCCTTCCTTCCTTCCTTCCTTCCTTCCTTCCCTCCCTCCCTCCCTCCCTCCCTCCCTCCCTCCTCTTTCTCTGAGGTAGAGTTTCATGTAACCCAGTTTCATGTAGCCTCAAACTCTATAAGTAGTCAAGGATGGCCAATGCATTTGCCCCCAGCTCCAAAATGTGGGGATTGTAGCCGTTGGCCGCTGTGCTGGGTTTATGCCGTTCTGGGAATCAAACCCAGGATTTCCTGTGTGCCCTTCTACCAAATGAGCTCCATCCGCAGCCCCCGCACCACTCACCACGTCCCGCGTTAGTAAACTGTGCCTGGCAGCCCAGTGTGGACCGCTGTCCTTTTGGGAAAATGAGGCTTCATACAAACAGCTTTCTCTTTAAGTTTCTCTTGCCCATTTGATGGAGCGCTGTCTACTCCTGCTGTGAGGCTGCAGCAGAGAAACTGAGAAGTCTCTAAAGAGATGCTAAGGGCCTCGGCTTTGTAAATAAATTTTAGCACAATGCGGCCATGCTCTCTTGGAATCACACAAGGTCTGTTGAGGCTTTTGACTTATATTGGTGAAGTTAAATAGCCTTGACAGACACCGAATGACCCATAAGCTTCAAATATTTATTATCAATCTCTTTTCAGAAGACGCCTGCTGAGCCTTGCTTGATATCTTTACTTTGCATATCATCAAGATTTACATCGCTTTGGCTCTGTAACCACCTTCACTGTCTTGCTATATTTCAGTGCTGGCCACTAAACCCTCTTTTCTATAACCCCCAATGATGAGTCCTGGACTTTTATTCCTTCTATATTTCACCAGGTGGTTTCTTCAATAAAAGTTTATAAGGCTGAGTTTCCTTTATTTATATTCAAGGGTAAATTTACTTTGCTGCATCTTGGATGGCTGTTACAGCTTCCTGAAAGAACTACATAGACCCGTCTACCTGAAATCTGTAAGCTACGCAAGTAATCTAAAATCTTCATGCATTCACATTAAAAAATATTAGAAATAGGGTTACCACTAATTTGTTTAATCCATTAATAGTCCAACATGGAATCAACAGAAACTTTTATTGAGATTTTTTTTAACCTTCTCTTTCACTCTTTGGTGTGTGGTGTATGCACAGGCTGGTGTGGGTGCATACATGATTGTGAGAGAGAAAGCTCCTGTGTGTGTGCATGTGTGTAGAGGCCAAAGGTGGGCAAACAGTTGCCTACTGAGCCAGCCCCCGACCCTGAACAGTGTTCATCATGCTAATTGTTTATCTTATTTCTCAGACTTATGTGATTGCTGTGTTAATCTATTACTTAAAGTGTTCATGGAAAATTGCCTTTCTTGTTTGCCTTCTTCCCCCCAGCTTGCTTCCCTAAAGATTTCTATAATAGTTGCTCTTTCTGTTTTCCCACAGTTTCTTTTCACTGTTATGACATTTATTTATTTTTTAAGCCTCACTGACTATCACTGGTGGCCATGGGTTTTTGCTCTTCCAGGCAGCAGTGGGTTTTTTGTTTGTTTTTGTAGAATGATTTCAAGACAGGGTCTCATATAGCCCAGGCTGAACTCAATCTGAATGGAGCAGAGGATGACCTTAACTAAACTCCTCAGCCTCCTGTGCTGGAACTACAGGCAAGAACCACCATGCCTGCCTAGTGTCTGCTTTCCCTTTTATTGTGTGTGGTTTATGCATGTGTGTATACATGCCTGTTTGTGTGTGAGCAAGCCAAAGACTTTACATTTATTTATCTATTTATTTATTTTTGGAGACAAGAGACTCTTGTTGGATAGGGAGCTCAGGCAAATCCAGCTGACTGGCAAACAGTTAGATTGCCCTAACGTTGCTCTTTGCTCCCCTCGGTTGGACGCCACAGGTTTTGCTCCCCTAGGTTGGGGCCACAGGTTTACACTGACTTTCCAGACCCTTTATGCAGCTGCAAGGGAAGGGAATTCAGAGCCAGACGCTTGTGCAGCAAGCCCTTTACCTACTGATTCACCTCCAGGGTCAATCTGTGCTTCCTGATCCCACTGAGCTTTAGAAGACCCTCTCTGAGGGGGAAACAGTGAGGTTTTGGCCTTCATTCCCATCTATCTGGAACCTTGATCATCTGTATGGTTTTCTAACTTGATCAGGAACAAATAAAAGCACTTAAGCAACATCCATATAGAATCTCTTATCATCAATCGAATCTGGATCAGACTCAGAGTTCAGCCTCACTGTGGTTTGTTACCTACCCGTTACCACCGTGAGCTAGTTCTGCACTTTGTTTAGTGTCCTGAGCAAGGCAAGTGTGTGCATCCACGTACCTGGGTGTGAGGATGGCTGGAATGGGGCTCCGTTTTTATATTGAGGTTCTCGTAAATAGATGATTCTCCCTAGTTGGGGAACATTCCATCTCTGGACTTTCCATTGCCATTGTACTCACAAGCATATTGAGAACTCTTTGAGAGATTCAGCTGTGATGTTTGCATCTCCTACTTTTGTCTGTTGATTTGTGTAAGTAGTAAGGACTAGTCCCAAAACTTTTCACAGAATGATTAGCTCTAAATTTGAAGCCTATGGAAATACCAGTTTTCATGACCCAATCAGGCATTATCCACCAGGAGTCATGCCTGTGGCATCTTTTTTTAAACAAAATTTATTTTATGTATATAAATATTGCCTGCCTGTATATATGTGCACCACATGAGTGCAGTACCTGATAGGGCCATAAGAGTGCATTGGGTCTCCTGGAGTTCCAGACAGTTGTGAGCCACCAAGCTGGAAACTGACCCTGCTCTTGACCACTGAGGCATCTCTCCATCCCCTACCTGTAGCATGGTACCAAATGCTTTACAGCGAGCTCCATTTACACTTCCTGAAGGTTGCCCCTGTGTTCCCAGCAGAGTGACAAGATGTATTTCATAGAAACATGGGAACTCTCTAGGGCACGAGATTCCCACATTTTTAGGACCCTCTTGCACATGCTTTGGTAGGGCAACCTGTGGGTTCTTCAGAGTCTGTTGTTGCTCTGGCTGGTTCTTCCTTTGGCCTTTTTTTAAAAATCAGTGACATCTCTGTGCTGTTCCTTTTCACCTCCCCCCTTTCTTTCCATAGAAGTATTTTAACAGTACCAAGGAACTTCTGACAGTCTTTATTATTGTATTATTAGGTGTGAACCGTAACATTCTGAATAAGGGAGAGGTGTGTGGGATGCTGATGGTACAGGTGATATATCAGTATCTTGATACACACGAAGGGACAAGTCAAGTGTTTGTTACCCTGCAAAGGGTGTCTCCAGGCATAGTAGAGTTCTTTGCTCTTGGACTTGAAGAGAACAATTTCCATCAATGATATAAACCAAAAATGTAAAAGCTATTTTGATCAAATTTCACAGTAAACAATCTAACAAGCTGGAGGTTAAAGATTGAGGGGTCTGAAGCTCTTACCAGGATGGATATCTGGTTTTGAAATGATCTGAAAATGTTGACTTCCATCTGTTTCTGAAGAACAGTGCTCAATAATGAAATATAAGATCCTCAGAGCCTCATCTGGAGCTCTCGAGAAAGCAGAGGGCTACATGAATAGATCAACTAACTACGTATCTGCTGTGGGACCAAAATACCATGTGGTTCCTCCCCGCCAAACCAAATCAGTGCTTATATAGTGAATATGCTGTGAAGAGTTGAGTCCTGAGTTCTAGATGCCTTGTTACATGACTCTTTGTGACTATACCTTCTAGCTCAATGTATTGCATGTAACAAATTCTTAATCATTGTTTATGAAATAACAACTATAATTATCAGAACATAAAAGATGTCACAATTGAAGGAACACTTTCAAATATGGAGTGTGTACAAGTTAAGATGATTCACCAGGGAATCAGCCAACCACATTCTAGGGCGTCGAGTTTGATTAAGGGGTCTGGAAGAGAAGATGAAGAAGACGGGGACAATCGTTTGGGTCCAGACGGGTCCATCCTGTCTCCAAAGATGAATCTGCTGAGTGTCAGAAGGAGGGAGCTGTGAACTCAACATTAAACTTTCTATAATTAACAGAGACGGCAGTGTGAGCTGTTAGACGGCCGTGCCCTAGGCACATTACAGAGGGAATTCCTGTCTATGTACCTGTGGGTGGTGATTTAGAGGGACAGCGATTCCAACTCAAAGGCCAAGGAAAAATAGCCATTTTTAGGGGCTGGAGAGATCTCAGCGATTAAGGACATGTACTGCCCTTGCAGAGGACCCGAGTTCAGTTCCCAGCAGTCATAAGTGGCAGCTCACACTGACAATATTGCCCTAAAAGACCGTCGGTCAACTCTGCTAAGCAACACTTCGTAAAAATAAATTTCTGTTTTATTGCATTTAACTTTTTACAGGTTAGGGATTACTAGATGTCTGTATCATTAATACCCATTATTTTGTTAGATTTAGGAATTTCTCTTTCTGTTTATAAGCCCTTAGATAGTTTTGTCTGAATCTAAACAGTGACTGGCAAAGGCACGGCAATGTTGCTATTTCTATGTATACCACAGCTTTTGTTCCATGTTTAAATGTAAGCTTTCTATTTTATTGTCTCCCAAATATTTCAGTAAGGAAAGGTTTGGCAAGTTCAAGTACATGGCGCACGCCAGCAGTTTGCTACTCTGTGTTTGCCAGCATGTTCCTAACACAATTTTGTCCTCGATGTCCTGGATCCTGGATGCTTGTGTTCTACACCTCTGGTTTCTCTAAACGGCTCCTCCATTAGCTTCATATTCATGCGGTATCACCCAGTGACATCTGTCTGTAGGATTTACTGCCACCATGTCTTATCTGCCTCCACGCTGGTGTGGAAAAGCCCACATTTCCCCCAGCAGCCCCTGCCCACCAGTCTCAGTTTTCACGGCTCTCCACTGGAACGGGTCTGCCAAGCCTTGGTATCTTCTCCGCTGCTTTCAGCGGGGCACTGTATCTCTCAGCTCCCGGAGTTCAGCATGTGTCTCCTCTCATCATCCTTAGGAGTCCAATTCCTCACCCAGGCTTCCCAGCTCCTACGCCCTTGTTTCCTCGCGGGGCTGGCGACTGGAAGTCTAAGATGGAGCTCTCCGCAGAACTGATTTCTGTCTGAGGCCTCGTTCCCTGGCTTGTAAATGGTTGTGTTTCTTCCGTGTGTGTTCCAATCTCTTTATGAGGCTATCAGTGAGGCTGGATGCGGGCCCACCCTCACAGCCCCTCCCTATACCCAGTACCTGCAAGAGCCTTGTTTTCAAACGCGCAGTAACCTTCTGAGATGGGAGGCCTGTGGGAGTTTCTGTGGGGGCTGGTGGGGGGTTGTCAGAACGTAAACAGACTTCTCGAGGAAAGTTGGGCGAATAGAATCCAGCCTGCCGCATGTATGTACCTGCAGGCTTTCAAACAAAACCCGAAGCCAGTTGCGTTTTAGGTTTGTCTGCTTTTATTTTCCCATGAGGTAATCAAGAGGAACCCAGGTGTTTTCAAAGCATTGCTTTTGGGGGTGTTTCATCATTGCTTCTTGAGCAGGGGGAAATGAAACTGGCCAACATGGTTTTTCTGAGTCTAGCTCCTACCACCCTTCTGAGGGAGGATGATTCAGAACGACAGGCCAGACAGGACCCCTGGGTTATGTGTGGGCGTCCCACCTATCTATGTGACCTGTAGCACACGTGACACTCATTTTCCATGCTCAAATCAGCCTCTACACCAGAGTTTCCCCAATATGCAATACACTGTAGTATGAAGTTACAGATCAGCTCGTTTAGTCTCGTGTGTATGTAGGTGCGTGTATATTCACATGCACTCACCTGTGTGGGTGCGCCTGTGTGCATGCGACAGCACTGTTTCTCAGGTGTCATCCACCGCCCGCTTTCCATTAGACAGGGTCACACTGGCCTGAAACTGCCAAGTAGCCCCAGACACCTAGGGTACCTGTCTGCACCTCCCCACCGCTGGGATTACAAGCATGTGCCACCATGGGTAGTTTTTACTTGGTGGTTTTGGGGGCGGGGCACACAGTCAGCTCAGGTCCTCAGGAAGGTAGGCATTTTATGGACTGAGGCTCAGCCCTACTTCAAGTTTTCTCTCTTGGGTTGTAATTCCTTTAAGGGTCAGATTTAAGGTTTGGGGTGGGAATGGGAGTGGGAGGTGCAGAAAATTAATACGAATAGGTGCAGGCTTAGGTGCCCTCATGTGTTGGCTTCGCTTTGGGCTTCAAAAAGACACACCGGTAGGCCCAGGTACCAAAAAGGTGAGCAAAGGAGAGTTTCCCCAGCAGGTGCTGAAGACTCAGTCCCGTGTGCCTCCCACCCCCTCACTAAGTTCATTTTGTAAAACCCAGATGCGGTCTGGTTAAGGCTGGAGTAAAACCCCACCTTCCAGTAGGAGCTCGCGATACTTACCCGGTGAAGTCAAGTCTCCTTTCTGGGAGTTGAAGGTGTGTGTTGAGCGTGTGCTTAGAATCTGGGGGGAGAAAGATGAAAGCACGGCCAAGCGCAAGCACGAGGGAGCGGCTGCTCCAGACATCCCCATTCTCTCTATATTTCTAAGACCTTTATGCCAATCCAGGATTTTAGAACAGCTTTCAGCCTCCCTGCAAGCTCCCCCCCCTTACCCCATATGAGACCTTAGTGCAGCCGCACATACTCACCCCGTTGAGTTCGCTGTTTTTATTATTTGTCAGTGTTTTTGCTTGGCACCTCCCTCTTCTTCCTTCCTCCGGGGCCCCTTCCGCTCTACTCCCCTGCCTTTCCTACCACAGCCTGCGTGGGCTGTTCTGTATCCTACTTACATTTATGAAACTTGTTTGAGGACCCTGTCCGCTGGCAGGGATGGCTGATCATGTGATGTCTCAGTGGCTTGCATACTACATGGTTGCGCTCGGAGGTGGAGGTATCACCTGGCTTATCCCTTGCCCCTCACCCCAGCACACACCCACAGATGATCTCTATGTAATGGTATGTTCTTCTTCTATTCTTTCTGGGAACTCTGAGCAGAAGAGCCGGTATCTCCAGCTGATGAGCTGATGACGTCAAGCGTTTCAGATCCCTGAGGTCCTCCTCTGGAGTCACAGCTTCCACTCCTGCTGAGTTGAGCTTGACACACAAGCTCCTGCAAATGCTTCTACTTTTTTTTTTTTTTTTTGAGAAAAGGCAAGTGCACAGAGCAAGTAACAAATGTTTCTCACCACAGTGAGCCGTGGAACCCCATCTCTGTGCACACCGTATGCTGGCTGTGTGGCCTCGGGTGCTTTGCTTGTCTCTCTGGGCTGTTTTCATCTGTTAAAGGAAGGGATTGGCCAGCCAGGAGCACCGGTGTTCTTGCCAGTTTGTGGCCTTTCAGTGGTCAGACGTTCTCGCTGAGTAATCATCGATGGTTTTGTCCCCACTGGGCTGCGCTCGCTGACTCGTCCTTTTCTCAGACTCCCTGAGATCCTGAGCGAATGTTAGCCCTGCCAACTTGTCTAGCCAAGAGTGAATCCTCTCTTTGCAAATCTTCTGGGAGAACAATGGCCCCCAGAGACAGGGAGAACCATGTTTGACTGTGCAATTTGGTGCGTTGCTGGCTGTCCATGTGAGACCTACACCCCAGCATCAAAGCTCAGCTTGCTAAGGGATGGGGCTTGAGGTCTGCTCCCCACCCTGACTGTCCTTTCTGGATTAGTCAGCAGCATTCGAGGAACAAATCTGCCCCTGTTCAGCCCTGCTTCTTCCTCCCTACAGGCCCCAGCGCGCCTGAGAGTGTCAGTCCTCACTGAGCTCCCTGGGATGTTCAGGTGGTTAGGACTTGGCTTCTCTAGATATTTTTAAGCACTTTTAATTGATTTGAAAAACATGCTAACTCTGAGTTTTTAAAGTTTCTGTAATTACAGCCCAAGGCCACTGGCTTAGCAGCTGAGTTGTCAAAGAGCCCATAAATAAACACATTGAAAGGAAGAGGTGGGGCCGCGAACGCAGTCACAGAACTTGGAACCAAAGGGAGCACTTTTGTGTTCAGTGCCTTTCAGGTGTGTGTGTGTGTGTGTGTGTGTGTGTGTGTGAGAGAGAGAGAGAGAGAGAGAGAGAGAGAGAGAGAGAGAGAGAGAGAGAGAGAGAGATCACCAGATTCCTAGAATGGAGTTTAATTCACCATATCGTCTAAGAAATTCATTGTGGTGGAGGAATACAAACCTCTGCCGCTCCCCGTTCATCCAGCCTACATTCACTATAGAATACTTGTGGCTCCAAAAGCTGATTCTTTCCTAGGCAGCTCCTACGCTCTCAGAACAGGTGATCTCTTGGATAACAACGGCTTCCTACATAGAATCTCAGTTTTTCTAGGAGGGCAAAATCTCCTTTTCACCCTTAACAACTGGTTAGACGACCTGGGCCTTGAGCCAACCTTATTTAATTTTCTTGGGCGCCTCTCTCATCATAAAATCCATGTCCCTCATGGAATGGATGTCTCTGGGACGAAATGTCTTAATTATTCACAGCTGCAGAAATACAATCTCCAGAGCCCCAGGCTCACTGGCCACTGCCGTGCTGTTCCCTGTTGGTAGCACATATCAGGGCATGCTATCTTTCTGTGATAGAGAAGGAAACAGAGGATTGGCTGAAAAGTGCGGTGTTTCCAAACGTTTGTATGGGACAGGGCCTCCGTTATCCTTCCTCTTGTGACATTAACTCAGAAAAGCCCACAGTTGTCTGACATTGTGGCAGAGAAATAGAGTCCACCTGCAGAGAGGTGCTACTAGCCTCCCAGAAATGGGTTGTGATGGATACTGAGAAAAGTCAGCATGGAGGAACACATCCATCACATCACCTAATGTGTTAGACAAGCACCTTCATGAGGAAGGCGCGGCTCTGGGTGGCAGCCTCTGGACCATAAATCTGCCTTTCCTATCCTTGAGTGCTTGTCATACCGAGAAGCCAGGGAAGAACAGATCTTGAGTTTTCATGTTTGGGAATGTCTGCTGGCAGAGTCTCTGCTAGGAGCTAAGGTCTGGCTGGGTACTTTGTAATTCCCCTCAGATCCCCCCAGTCCCATCCTTGACTAACTCCCACTTTCTTTAAGTTCCTCTCCAGTCTGGGCTTATCTCTTGATTACGTTAGATGGCATCGGCATTCAAATGGGGCATTGTTCTTCTTTAGATTGCTTCTGAGGTAGTGTTTTTACAGATGAAAATTGCTGTGGTTTGGAGCCTTGCCAGAAGACATAGGAATGGGCACAAGCAGAGACCTGGGCTTCTTGGCGCCAACATAGGTCCGGGAAGTGGAAGACGGAAAGCCAGACATGAGAATAGATGCACTGATTCATGATCTCTTCAGTTAATGTTTGCTACGCGGGGCTATTCTTTCAAAACTGTCTTGCGGTTTATCAATGAATCTTTCAGAAAAGATTTATTATTTACAACTGTGTGGGTGTGTGAGTGTGTCTGTAGGTATGCGCATGTGGGTACAGGTGCCTGCCGAACGGGACACATTGGATCCCCTGGAGGTCGAGTTACAGCCACTGTGGGCTCCTTAATGTGCAAGCTAGGAAACAAGCTCTGGTCTTCTGCAACGGCAATCGGCAGTTCTGACCCCTGAACTTCTTTTTCTGCCTCTTGGTGAGTCTTTTTATACAACGGAAAGCTTAGATAATGAAATTTACAGTCTTTTCTTTGAATTATAGAAGATGATTGTTTTCTGACCTGTGACAATGAATTCACAACAACCTAAAAATAGAAGGCAAATCTGACTTGGGCATTGAATGATTGGAGAATGTCCTTCTCATTCCAGAGGTCAAGACGATTTGCGATTTTCAATGTATATTTTAAAAACTGCTAATGAAGCAAAGCCAACCCTCCCACAATGATTTGCTTTTGTTGAATCTTTTATAAATAAATATTATGACGCGTATGCTGTTGGCAATATTTTACCATTCCCATCCCCATATTTTCTGGTGCTGAAGCCTGAGGTCTTTCCCTGTGAACATTGCACGGAGCATCCTCTAAGTCCTTTCCTTCCAGCATTAGTACCATAGCCACCATTTTTTCTTGTCTGATCCTCTGCTGGAGCTTAAGATTTGGGATCCCAGTGGCTTTCTGTACCCATTTCCACATTTTGTATAATGTTTCAACTTGGTGTTGAATTGGATGAGTGATCAGATCGTGAATAGAATATTCCATCTTATTCAGAAAAACAGCCTCAAATGTAGGGAAACCAATGCAAAGGAGAATGCCTGCACCAGCGTCCCAAACTCCTTCCTCACCAGCCCAGGCTTCTGGGAGGAGAGACGAGCAGCCCCAGTACTTGGACCAGGGCTCTGGCTTTTGCTGTTCTCTTCATATTCAAGCAGTGGCCGTATTACATTTTCCTACTTCATTCAGCAGTAGTGAGAACCCGTTTTCAGAAACAATGACTAAAACACTAAACAGAACCACAGACAGAAACGAAGATGAGCACGTGGCTGATGTTCACAAGACACACAGCAGCAGCCCCGTGTGTTTGTGACACAATCCCTCAGGCCAGGCCCCGTGCTTGGGTGTCTACAGATGTTCTCCACTGTGAAGTGTGGACCCCAGGTCTGTCTACAGAGAGCTGGGATTTGAGCCACGCTGCTCATCTGGCCAGCGGTGAAGCTCAGATGACAGCACTGGCTCCTTGATTCCACGGCCCATGGACTGAGAAGAGGTTATGACTACGTAAAAAGATGTCTAGTTTATGCAGTGGAAAGACTGATCTAAGTTGAGTTTCTCGCAAGAGACGGTGAGCTGCTTTGCAGGTGTGGTCAGCTTGGCCTGTACAGTCGAGCCGATAGGTTTCCTGCCCATGGTTTTGGCAACAGTCTTCTACCACCCATCTACACCAGGATTTTGAAGTTCCTCCTCCTTGTTTGCAGCTCCTGTTCCATTTCTTCCTCTAGTAGATTTTTTTTTTTTTAAGAAACCTAGGGTTTTGCTGATCTGTCTCATTTTAACTCCTGATATTTTTTCTACTTTTCTGTTCTCTCTATGAATCACTGTGTCTCTTAATTCATTGTTTCAATGATGAAAGGAGTCATCTTTTACAACATAAATATGAACCAACAATGACGTACGTAAGATGAGGTGCTTCTCTGTGAGAACCGAACTCACATACGCAATTACGATGTTGCTGCTTTTACGATCTTTTCAGAGCCATGGACGCCGAGCACCATCTAAATGGAGGAAAGACGTAAGGTTAAAGTGTTGTAATTTCATCGGCGACATCTAAAATCACGAGTCGTAGCTCTCTGCCAAAACGTGCTGTTTCCTTAGACACACAGAAGGCAATGACTTCTTAAGATAACTATTTGAGGTGTCTTTGTTAAGCTGACATCTTTGATAATTCTCAGATAACGTACACGGCCAGCAAGAGTCTCATTATGTAACCTGGCCTTGAGCAAGAGACCTGGGGAATTTGCTTCAGCAGTCACGCTCTGATGAATTACCGATTGTTTGGCCAGCCAGATCAAGTTAATCATGTCCCGTGTGTGACAGCGTTCCAGTGCTTTTTACACGCCAGGTCCGTTTCCAAGAGCCTGGATTGCCACCGGATGAACAATTCCGACATGTACCTTGGCCCTTAGGGTACTTAACGTGCCATCCAAACAACCCACTTGAAAGCTTGGTGAATCTTCAGCATTAAATAGTTCAGAATTATCAGGCGTAGGTTTACATATATGAACCTTTTGAAAGGCTTAGGCCCTTGTGTCAATGAGCTCACACTGTAAATGATGGCATTTCTTGACAGTTTCTTTCTATTTTTCTCGTCTTCCCAATTCCTTTAGACATCTGCAATGTTCTGCAAGTGGACACACTTTCATTAGAACAATGGTTGGTTGCAATTTAACATAATATGGACAATGTGCTTTCAAGTGAAGTTGGCTAGCTCTAGATAATGAGGCTAATTGCAAGCCTGGAGAGAACTTCCATCTCACCTGTTTTCCTGTTGCTATAATAAAGTACACTGAGAAAAGCTTCTTAAGGAGGCAGACACCGATGTGGCGAACTGTGAAGGAACAGACCACCACGGCGAGAAAGCCTAGGTGGCAAGAACTGGAAATATCAGCTCGTACTGCATCAACGCTCAGGAAAAGGAGGCAGGGGTACTTGCGCTCAGCGAGTCTCTGCATTTTTAGATAGTCCAGGATTCCAACCCTCGGAACATGTAACTCACAGCGAACAGGTCTTCTTGCCTCAGTAAACTGACCAAGGTACTCTCTTACAGGCATGCCCAGAAGCCCATCACTGTGGTGATTCAAAGTTTCAAGTTGGCAACTGAGATGAACCATCCCAGCCCTCAATTTCCGTATAACATTATTGACTACCCAAAAATTTGGAAACAGACGGAACATAGGATAATCTTTATATTTATAAAGGTGTCTGTACATTGAGGAAATATACATTATATCGTTTGAAAATACAACTTACATGGAAATGAAATGAATTTATCTCATGCTTCCCAATTTTGTGGCACAGCTTACGTATATTTTATCTCTATCCATTGCAATGAGTGATTCCATCTTTTCTTTATTCTTTGGATATATAAAAATTTTTGAGCCTGGTGTTACTAACAAAAAAAGGGCTGGGACACAGGCACTGCTTTATAGCAAGGCTTTTCAAATTTTCACACTCGGCCATCCTTCAATGGAGATGCAAATCCCAAGATGAAAGCATATTTTTTTTTTTTTTTTTGGTTTTTCGAGACAGGGTTTCCCTGTAGTTTCTAGAGCCTGTCCTGGAACTAGCTCTTGTAGACCAGGCTGGCCTCGAACTCAGAGATCTGCCTGCCTCTGCCTCCCGAGTGCATATTTTTAAAAGCTACGTAAATCAAACATTTATGGATAATAAATAATAAATTTATTTTTAAAACAATTTTTTGATATCCACATAGCTTTAGCAGTTACTGTATGCAAATCAAATTGCATATTAGTAAGATAGATGTGTTTGTTTAGTTTTACATCAAGAACTAAATCTTGGCTAAATATTTGATGCTGCCAGATGCCGAACATCTTCATCGCTTAAAGAATTGAAGTTTTAATTCTATGATCATCAGTGCTGAGAATGGTGCTTTGCATAAATATGCAGGGAAAATGGCAAAAGTGTGCTTAGTATCATTCCAGAGGTTCCTAGAAATCCTGTCCCCGTTTCTAGCCAGGATCGACTTAGCAACTTTTTCATGAAACTCAAGTCAGCAACTCCAATAACACATTTGTAAAATCCAAACATTCTAACACGATGAAATGCAAAGACAAACTGATTTTGTTCTTCATGATGAGGAATGACAGGAGGAAAAATGTGTTTGTTTTCAGGAATTAAAACTCTGTGTGTGTAGCAAAAGCACTGCCATTCAGGACACATAGGCAAAGTGCACTTGTGTGTTGAGAATCCAGGCTTCAGTCAAGTCGGGAAAGTCACGAGGCTTTCGGTGCCACTTGGGAAAGTGTCACCGAATTCTTTACACTCTTCATTTTAAATTCCCTTTTGGTTATTACTGCACAGCAACACGTGGCAGAGGGTGCTGTTGCGATGTGCACTCCTTCAGGCCAGAGAAACAATTACATTCCTAGTCATGTGACTGAAACAACTATGGTGTGTTTACACTCCCCAGGGGGAGTTGGAAAACGTGTGAAATAAAAGCTCAGGCGGCGGCTAAGTTTCGGATCCGCTGACAGCTGTGGTCTGTTTTCCTGTTCAAATGCGCGTCTCAGCAAGCAAGTCCCCAGACCTTCACCAGAGAGACAGGAAGTGATGACAGAGCTGGGCAAGCCCAGACCCCACATGTGCCTCCTCCTCTGTAATTTTGGATCCTTCTGGAAACTGGACCATCAGCTCTAATTACGTATGCCGGGAATCTTGTGCACACTAGGCCGCATTTCTCAACAGCTTGACTGTGCCGTGCCCCTGGAAACAGCTCAGACCTGCTCTACGGGGGCACTAATCCTGGCAGCTGAAGAGGGTGAACTCATTTTAACCATAGGTTCCTGTAAACAATGATCCACTCTCATCCTCACAGGCCGGGTCCAGCTCCTGCCATCACTCCCGTTCTCCGCCTTCTGCAAGTCTACAGAGCAGCTACACACTTTCGCCTCCCCGCAGATCTTGGTCAGATAACTTTGAGTGAACCTTGAGCCTTTTCCCCATCTCTGCAAACTCATCCACCAAAACCACAACCGCCCCAACCACCATAACGTTACAACAAATTTCCGCATCTGGTGCCGTTCCCAGCTGCTGCTGGGAGCCGTGTACCAAACAAGGATATCAGAGCTAAACTCCCAGCGTCATCCCGAGTTGCCAAGTTGGGGTTCTTCCCACTGATGGCTGTCCCAATTTTGAGACACCACACCGAGTGGGTGAGGGGTGGGTATGCTCTCACTTTCTGGATCAGAAGACCAAGGCTTAATCAGTTGCTCAAAGTTCCAGAGAACTGGCCCATGAATCCTTTGCCCTGTTCCACTGCAGAGTCAGTTAGTTACATATTAAAAACAAAAGCAAAAATAGGTGTGTGTGTGTGTGTGTGTGTGTGTGTGTTTAACCTGTGGTTTGTGAACCCTTTGAGAGTTGAATGACCTGTTCACAGAGATGGCCTAAGACTATTGGAAAATGCAGATATTTATATAATTCATAACTAACAAAATTATAGTTATGAAGTAGCAACAATGAAAATAAGTTTATGGTTGGGGATCACCATAACATAAAGAACTGTATTAAAGGTGATAGCATTGGGAAGGTTGGGAACCAGTGAGACACACAAACACACACACACAAATATGTTTTATTTTGAGCTTATAATTTTAACCTTCTTTGTAGATATTAATTTGCATACATTTTTATGAAGAGAATATGGCTACTTTGAAAGAATAGTACATTATTTCATCTGAGTATTTCCACCATGTAATGTGGAATTTTTATGAGACAATTTTTAGAAAATTTCCATGAATGTGCCTAAAATTCATCTTTTCTACCTAGTTAAAATTTCTCTTTCTTTCTTCCCCCTCTGGTGTCTCTGTATGTGTCTGATACACACATACAGAGAGAGAGAGAGAGAGAGAGAGAGAGAGAAAGAGAGAGAGAGAGAGAGAGAGAGAGAGAGAGAGAGAGAGAGAGAGAGAGAGAGAGAGAGAGAGAGAGAGAGAGGGAGGGAGGGAGGGAGGGAGGAAGGGAGGATAGAGAGACTACGTAATCAAGCTGGTCTGGAACTCACTGTGTAACTTGGAGTTACAAAGGCTGGCCTCAAACTACAGATTCTCTTTAGCTTCCAGAATGCTGGGTTTGTAGGCATGTGCCACCATTCCTGGCTTAGACTATATTGTTCTTTTTCTAAATGTTACAAGATTCCCGGTGGCAGTAGGCAGCAGAAATGCTGTAGGTCCCATGTGGTGGCAGGCAGTGGGCTCTGGGAGCACCGAGTCCCAGGCAGAGATGGCTGCCGGTCCCCGAGCAGTGGCTGGTCCCAGGCAGGAGGACACATGGTGGGCAGGCAGAAGATGGAGACATGGATAGACACGACTTGCAGAGTGAGGTTGAATATTTATTTAGGGGGTTATAAAGGGGGAAGGGAGAGGGGAGAGAGAGAGATAGGGGGGCTAGAGAAGTGGGGAGAAAGGCAGAAGCAAAGCTGCCTCTCCGAGAGGAAGATGGGAAAAAGAGAGAGCTCAGGCCGGAAGCTGAAGATCAGCCTGCCTCAGTGGATGAGGAGGGAGTGGGCGTGGCTTATCTCTTAAAAGGACCAGGGACCAAAACCATAACATTCCCAGGTCTTCCTTATAATAAAAAGCAGATGAGACACCACAGTTTGAAGAAATTGGGGCGGCGAATTCTCAAGACTGCTTCTGGCTGATTGTGGGTGTCATCTTTTGGGGGGGGGACCCGAGAGAAGGCTGGGTGCTGGTCACATCCTGGCATAGCTGGTCTCTTCTTCTGACTGGTGTCCGTGGCATGGGAATGTCTGGTGTCCCTTATCCTGTTTAAGGTATTGGCAGAATAAAGAACAAAGTTAAATTAAGGAAAAAAAATGTTTTTGGACTAGGGAATTGAGGTGGTATCTGACCTGTTTAAGGTGGATTCTTTAATTCGGCTTCTTGACAATTGTGAGGTTAAAAACTGAGGAAAATAACCCACAGAGCATACATGTATAAGAACCAACTGTGCGCAGTCAAAAGTTTGACTAACTTTGTTAGTCAAAAGTTATCCACTCATTAAAAAACTGGAGTTACAAGAGAAAAAAAATTATTCTACAGACTTTGCAGAGGACTATTTTGGCAATATAAAATGTAAAGCTAAAATGTTCAAATAAATGATATTCAGAGAGAGAGGTAGACAAAAAGCCAGGTTGCAAGCATCTACTTGAACCTGCATTTTTTTAAAAATTGTTTTTAACTGAGCTATCTATTTTTCTCTGCTCCCTTCCTCTCCCCTCCCCTTCTACCCTCTCCCAAGGTCCCCATGCTCCCAATTTACTCAGGAGATCTTTTTCTACTTCCCATGTACATTAGATCCATGTATGTCTCTCTTAGGGTCTTCTTTGTTGTCTAGGGAATGTGCATTTACATAAGCAGTCGCACAGTGCTGTTCGGTGGGGTCATAGGCACGGCCATTTGGTACTTGCAGCTGAGGCCAAGTGAAGCTGTTGCTTGCCAAAACTGCTCAGCTTCAGAGATGAATAGAACAGGTGTTCTTTTTGGGGGGTGGGGAGAGCAGGGGTTTGAAGACAGGGTTTCTCTGTGTAGTCTTGGCTGTCCTGGAACTAGCTCTGTAGACCAGGCAGGCAGGCTTTGATCTCAGCGATCCACCTGTCTCTGCCTCCCAACTGTGCAGATTAAAGTCGTGCACCACCACCAGCTGGCAGAGCAAGTGTTGTGATGGATCAGGTTTGATAGGTCCGGAAAACCTAGGAAAATAATAATTCTTGACTTTCCAGATCTACCAAAAGTAATCTGTGACTTTCCGTATCTACAAAATTTATGGAGGAAAAATGAACTTGAGGCTCCTCTGTACTTTTTATTTGTTGTATGTGTTTGGTGTATATATGTTCTCAGGCACACATGCGTGTGTGTAGGCATGCCTTTATGTAGGTCTGAGGTTGATATAGGGAGTCTTCCTAGGTCTCTTTCCAGTGATTTCATCCAGGCAAAGTCTTTTAATTGAACCCAGAGCTCACAGGTATGTCTTGTCTACCTTGTCAGCTTGCTCTGGGGAATCCCCTGTTCCTGCCTCAGAAATCTGTGATTACAGGCAAGCCACCAAGCCTGCCTGGCATTTATGTGGGTGCTGAGAATCCAAACTTCAGTTCTTAAAGTTGATGCTTGCGTGACAAGCAGTTTAACCTCTTCTTGGGAACTGTTTTCTCTTACTGAGAAAGAGCACAGGAAATTATAGCCACATTTGCATTTTACACTTAAAGTCCATGTCTTAAATTGGTTACGCAAAATAAAAAATGGGAAGCACTTCTTCTTCCGTCATATGGATATGCTCATCCTCATGAAAACTCCTTAGACTTCAAAATCCTAACGAGAAAGAAGATGAAGTCACAGTAACAAAACCTGTCATGACCTCTGCCGAAACCACTGGCTTCAGCACTTCTCAAAGCTCTGGTCTAGACCTGAATCTCTATTCTACATTTCTAAATTATTCAAGAGAAAAGCTTCCTAGTGTTGTTTCCTGTGGCGCCCACTTGCCTTTCTCCTTGGCTATGTGGCGAGTCTTGTCACACAAAAGAACTAGCCAGCTAAAGGGAGAATGCATGCTGCCACAGGGTAGCCCTTTTCTTGTAGAACTTTATTTTTTATTCAGAAGATTGTATTTAAGTGGTTCTCTTTGTTAGCAGACAATTTCCCAGTGAGCATATCCAATTTTATTTTATTTATGATTAGCTACCACAATGTGAAATCTTCATTCACAGAGAGAGGGCTTCTTTCTCCATCTTCATGAAGTTCCCAGAGTACTTAGTTTGGATAATTTCATTTCTTCTTTCAAGAAGAAAGCTGGCTGATATTCCTTTAAAAGCCAGACAAGTGCTCTGATGTCTCACTCAGTCACTGACGAGAAATGAAGTTCGTTTCAACACGGGTTTTGTTTTGCTCTGAGACACGTGGGTGGGAGCCAGCACTACCTCAAACAGACATTCTTTTCCCCTTTCCTGTTCCTGATTTTTGAGACCTGGGGTCTCCTCCCAAGTCTAGAAGTCACGTGATTTCCATCCACTTCTCATCTCCCTATCTGCAGGCTGCAGACACAGATGGCTCTCCCTAGACTGGGGCGGCCCTAGCACTTTTTTATTTGTCTTCATATCTAAAGCCAAGATCTCTGGCTTTCCAACTGTTCCTATAACCAGGTTCTTTGCTGGGTGAAGAATAAAACTAAAAAAAAAAAAAAAATCAAAGCTTGTTTTTAAAAGGGTCTAGTGTGTACGTTTTTTAAATACCAAGTGATGACAGACATTCTCTGTAAATCTTTTTTTTTTTAAGTAAGCTTAATGACAGTTGTGTATCTTTTTATATTTGGTTTTCTCAACTATTTTTAAACTTTGAGCCTTCAAAATTCATTCCAGAGATATTTACATGTTTTTTTTCATGGTTAGGATGCTACATAAGAAAATGGCATCCATTTTCAAAGTTCAAAAAAGTCTGCCATTGTAAGCTTCTTTTTTCCACTATGGAAGAACCATTCTTATTAAGGATATTTCGAGGATTGTTGCAATGTGCCGATAACCCCAGCCGGACACAGTCTCTGCTTATGGATGATAATTCTTTTAAAAACCATTTTATAATTTTATCATGTAAGCATTTTATCATACCTTAAACAATACTGTGTTTTCCTTAGCATTATTACATCTCTGATAAAAAGTTGTTAAAAATAAGTTTTGATAAAAATGTTAAAAATTGTTTCTAAATAACCCTGTGAGTTCCTTTTGTTATTTTAATGTTGGATGAAGATGTGACATCTCCTGTGTTCTACTCTCCTGAGCTAACCTCCCAACTATCCCATCAGTTCCTAGAGTTAGCCACTTTCAAAAATCTCTGCTACCCTACCCGAAATTTCCAGCATCTCAATTATGTTCTTATGCAATATAATGTTTACCACATGTTGTATTTCCACACACAAATCCACACTTGCTATGAATCATTTCTATTTACAGGCATTTGGAAAATGCCTTAGTGGTCTCTTTGTCACACTCGTCCATACACATGTGCACACAGACATTTCAGTGGCTCAGTTGTGTTCTTTTGTACCACGGCTCCCTACCGTGAACATGTAAGTTACCTCTGTTTCCTACGATGACCAAACACAGTCGCTGAGGTCCGTCAACACTTTGATGCATGAATAGGAACTGCCACTTACTGTTCTGGCTCTGGATGGTTTCCTGAGCCGCTCTTCTTCCATTCTGCCCCTTCTCCAGCTCGCCTGTGTAGGGTAGGCAACCTGCATCAGGACCACGCCTGTGGCTACCTTCCCGGCAACTGTGAATTGCACTCACCCACTGGGAGCAGATGTAGGCAATGGGAAGGCGAAGCCCAGGAAATCGGCACATCTGCTCCCCAGGCTGACTTCACATTTGCACATTAAGAGGTTGCTCCCTCCTGTAAGCTTTTCATCTCTGCATCTTGCTCCTACCTGGTGCCTATGCTTCCTCCCTTGCCTGTCTATCCCTAGATCTCTGTACGGTAAACGCCTCTAGCTTCTTTCTACCATTCTCTGCCATTGTACACCACCAGTTAATCAAACTGTGCTCAGAGCACCCATTTGAGTTTGTCATCACGTCTTGCATGGGCTCTGTACCGATAGTTCCTTCTGACAGCGTCCCACACCAGAATGCTTCGCTTGGTGCTTGGAGCTTGTACTGTGGTTCAATGATTCCCTTCTTCCCCCCGCCCTTCACCCACAACACATCAGTTTCTCGAGACGTTGCCAGGATAGCTGTGCAAAGTACAACCTGGTTAAGACATAGTAGCCTGGACCGTAACAAAATGATACACATGTGTGCAACCTTTGTGTGCTTTGGCGAGCTTCATAGGGTAACAACCTGGAGTTTTGGGGCAAAGATTATACGCTTTAAAAATATTTTTGCCTGTGTCTGTATGTGTGGTGTGCTGTGTGGTCTGTATATATGTAGGCACATGTGTATGTATGTAGGATATATGTGTACATGTGTTCATAGGGAAGCCTGAGGCTGACACTGACATGAGAAGTCTTTCTTGATTGGTTTCCACCTCATTGAGAAGTCTTTCTTGATTGGTTTCCACCTCATTCATGGAGGCAGATTTTTTTTTTTTTTTGAACCCAGAGCTTACCGCTTTGCCTCATTTAGTCACCCTGATTGCTTTGGAGGGTTCCTGTTTCCACACCGTGGACTCTGGGATTACAGGTAAGCCACCACAACCACCCGCCATTTGTGTGGATGCTGGAGATCACGCCTTCTTGTTTGATTTTATTTTTATTTTATGTATATGGGTGTGTCTTAGTTGGGGTCTCTATTGCTGTGAAGAGAAACCGTGACACTGGCAACTTTTATTAAGGAAAACCTTTAATGGGGTGGCTTACATTTTCAGAGGTTTAGTCCATTATCATCATGGGGTCTGCTGATCCGACCCCCAACCCAAAACCTGGAGTTACAGATGTGTACCACCACGTCCAACATTTATGTAGATGCTGGGGAATCTGAATTCAGATCATCCTGTTTGCTCAATGGGTGCTTTACAAAGTGAGCCATCTCTTCAGCTCCTAAAATATTGCTAAATAGGACGAGTGACATTAACTGTGTCTTTCATGGCTTCTTGGTTTGCGTCAGCATGAAGGCCAGTCTCATTCCACCAGCCCACTGGTGTCCATGGTGCTTTGTGAGCCTGATCTGGCTGTGGGTTGGACCTCGAGACTTGATTCTAACTGAGAGACTTCTCTACCGGAGTGGGATGTCACTTAGGGAACTGGGACTCACGCTCCATTCTCCTCTCTCAGACTCTTCCTCTTCTGTATTCACTTGCTCATTCTCAGGAAACCATCTGCCACACTCTGGGGGTTCCCGTGGAGAGGCCTAGGAGTCAACAAGTACTGACTCTCCGGTAACCTTCCCATGATCACCTGAGTGAGCGTGGAAGCAAGTTCTCTTGTCCCCGTGACCAAATACTTACACAGCATCTTAAGGCAGGGAGGCTGTCTTTGAGCTCATGGGTTGAGGTCTCTGTCATGACAGGGATGGCTCAGCCACAAGAGCCGTGTGATAGTAGGAACGTGCAGCAGCTGGTTATGCCATGTTGCAGGTGGGAGGTAGAGAGCTGAAAAGTCAGGCAATAATTTAGCATTATTCCAAATTTCTTTTTTTAATCATTTTAAAGCTGAAATGCTGATGTTAGAGGTTTGAATTTCCTATAGACATTTATTCAGTTCTTAATGTACAGGACTCAGTGATGTGTTAATAATGGCTGCATAATATTCCATAGGGGAAGGCTTCATGGATTGTGTTTCCATGCTGCCTGGTTTCTGAATACTGTTCAATAGATTACATGTGAAAGCTAATCTTTTGCTAATAATAATCATGATGAATGCATAAACTTTTATCTTGGACTTTTTTTTTTTAGCACATTTAGTATGCTAAATTTTTAAAAACCCAGTTTTAAAAATTGCTATTACCTTATGGTATATTATTGTGCCCATTTTCCAGATGTGGCCAGAGGCAGAAAAAGGTTAAATAATTTGCTAATGCACCCTCCCCTGGTCTGAGATCCTGGACTGCATATAGTGGAGAAAGTGAGCTGAGCACACATGCCCACTGCTCTTCCTTCCTGACTGTGGACAAGACACAAGCAGCTGCTGCCTTGGTTTCTCACCACAAAGGGCTCTTACCTGTAACTGTGACCTACAACAAACCTTTGTCCCTGATGTCGCTTTCATCCGAGAACTTCGTCTCAGCAACAGGAAAGTGAACTGGGGCAAGTTAAATACTTACGGAAGGGAAGTGCTAACTACTCAGATTTGATCATTCTCCATGGTATCTGTGCACTGGACTCTCTCACTGTACAGATTTGATCATTCTCTACCGTATCTGTGCACTGGATTCTCTCACTGTACAGATTTGATCATTCTCTACCGTATCTGTGCACTGGATTCTCTCACTGTACAGATTTGATCATTCTCATCATATCTGTGCACTAGATTCTCTCGCTGTACAGATTTGATCATTCTCCATGGTATCTGTGCACTGGATTACATCACTGTACCCAGATTTGATCATCGCTCATCTGTGCATTGGAGGTTCCACCCCCTCCTAATGCCACCTGCCACATATAAACCTTCGGGGGAGAGCTACTGACCATAGGGGTAGCTTTGCTGTGTCACCTCAAACTGCAAAAGTTACAGCCACAGTGTGTCATAAATGTTTAGTTAGGACGGAAAAGGCAGCCAGGCATGGTGGTGCACACCTCCAACCTCGGCACTGAGAAGCAGAGGCAGGAGGAAAATGAATTCAAGGATAACCTAGGCTACCAAGGATAACCTAGGGGCCTAACTAATGAGACCTTTTTTCAAAATGCCCTCTTACCAAAACATATGGATATGACATTAAATGTGCATATGTAGATAAAGTAAAGAAACATGCAATCCATCTCTATGAAGGGCCTGGTGCTCTCCAGAGTTCAGGTGTTCACTCAGAATCTTAAAGCTTGTCTCTCAAAATAAAGAGCCACCAAATGCAACACACCTTTTTTAGTTTGTTTGTTTGTTTTGTAGTGGAGAATGTAGCATGATTAACAAAAACCCAGAGACAGAAATTGGGGTTCAACCTGAAGGTCAGGAAAGCAAAACAGCCAACCACTGGCTCTTACTTCTACCTCAGTCTGAAATGGCGATCCTGCCTCCAGGAATCTCAGAATGAGACTGAGACTGAGAGCTGTCTCCTCCCATTTTGTAATCCTCTCTAGTGCTGGGATTAAAGGTGTGCACCACTACTGCCTGGTTTCTATGGCAACTAGTGTGACTACTGGGATAAAAGGTGTGTGTCACCACTGCCTGGTCTGTAACACTGACCAGGGTGGCTGTTTTACTTTCTGATCTTCAGGCAAGCTTTATTTATTAAAATGAAATATCTCTACTGGAGAAGGCTAGGATATACTAGGAAGCTAGGACTCAGTAAATTTGAATGCCATTGAGAAAGAAGAACAGTTTTTAAGCCTGACATGAGAATCATCCTCCATTTAAGCAGTGATTCAATTTATGGCTATAATTTACGAAGGTTGTGCCGGGTACTGCGTACTTTACTAGACTCTTATGTCTATGTTGTTTATGCCTCAGAACAAACACAGAAAACAAGTTCTAACGTCTACAGCTTTCAGGACAGTTGATGGGCCAAGGCAATGAATAGCTTGTCCAAGTAGAAAGCCTGGGATCTCAGGATTTCAATTTAATTAGGAAAGCTTTTGTTATTTCATTATACCACCTGCTTCTTTGTTTAAGAATGTGGATTTTTGGGGCGGGGGTAGTTTTGAGACAGGGTATCTCTATAGCTTTGGTGCCTGTCCTGGAACTAGCTCTTATAGACCAGGCTGGCCTTGAACTCACAGAGATTCTCCTGCCTCAGCTTCCTGAGTGCTGGGATTAAAGGCATGTGCCACCACTGCCGAGCAACAATGTGAATATGTAATTTGTAATGGATTTTCCTTTGAATGCGAATAAGTGAGTCAAAGTGTTGGGGATTTTCTGTAGGAAATGACCTTCATAAAATGTCTCCCTCTTTGTCATTTTTTTTTTTTGGACATCATTTTCTTTTAAAAGGCTCTTGAATCCTCACAATGCCCTTAGAAAGTGTGAGAAAGAAAATGTCATTCTTGTTTTCAAGGTCTTTGTACTTAAAGGCTTCAGAATGTGATGTAATAGGAAGAGCGCAGACTTTGGAGCCGACTGAGCATTGAAGGCTGGCTTTGATACCAAAGAGCTCAGCACTTCAGGGACTTTCTAAACAATGGCCCTAACTGTAACATAGAAATTACCCCCTTGCCGTCACGGATATGGTAATTCAAACAAGGATAATAAGACAGAAAGAGCCCTGTTCATAGGACATGTCCCATGAGTGTTAGTCTTTCCCCTCTGGCCCCTTTGCCGTCATGGTTTTCTAACTTACCCTTGAGACATTTCAGTCAGACTGAGAGGGCCAAGTAGGGAAGACAGGAAGAAGCAGACCTCAGTTGGGAGAGTCTGGCCATCTACCCATCAAAGGATGCTGTGCACGATCCTCACAAATGTGAAACCCAATAGCATCAGGCTTTCGTTAGTATTTAAAACACATTCTGGGACCTGGTAGTAAAGGCGCTTGAGAAACAACTTCACATAATTGTCCTCTGACCTCCACACAAAATTTCAAAGCTGTATTCTAAAAGCTGAGGAAGGGAAGGGGCCTGGAAACACAGGGAGCAACCCTAGACTCGGGAACTCTGCTGAGCAAGCGCTCTGGTCCGCTGGCGTGTGCCGAGGAAGGTGGAAACTTGCTCATGCCATAGGAGGAAGGCAGGTGCAGCTGCCCGGCACGTGCTCATCCGGGACTCCAGTGACCGGAGGCCATGTCTACGTGATTCTGCCTGTTACAGACCTCGTCCCAGGAACTTTATTTAATTCTAGCAAATTGTGCAATCCTTTCTTGTTTGTTTTTCTTAGGATTTCCTTCCCTTTATCTTTAGCAGGAAAATCTTATCCCTTGGGATTTCCTCCGTGGCATTTTTTTTTTTTTTAAATCAGTCACTACAGTTTAATGAGTTCTTAGGACATCTGTGGTTTAGCTTTTCTATTTTCATTCTTAAATGCATGTTCCTAGGTTGTTTTTTTTTACTTCTTCTCCTGGGTGTTTTGAATAATTTAAACAAAATTTGCAGTTTTGTGTATATCCTCCCCCTAAATTTCTCCAAAGTAATTATAATATTAATATACATGTATATGTATAATATACTGCAGTGAATAATATATAATACATATTTCACCATGGAGGTAGTATCTGCCCACTGGTATTTCTATACATTAAACCTTTAGGTCCTAAGATAATCATTGGTTGCTTGCTGCCCCCATCACTCAGGAGGTAGCTGTTCTAGAATATATAGCAGGCTGGGTCATTCATAAGGAATAGAGATTTACCTCGCACACATGTGGAGGCTGAGAGATTTAAATCCAAGGTACTAGTGGGAGGGAGAGAGATTCAGAACGCTTTCCACCATAGATTATAGGGTGTAGCTATAAGTAAGAGGCACTATTAAAGTAAATCATGAAAGCACTTCCAGGGTCTTTGGGCTCAAAGATTCCAGGAAGTCAGATAGGCTCTGAGAAGCCCAGTCTCCAAACAAAGAGCTTCAGCATGAATGAGAGTTACTGAAACTGGGGGTAAACCAAGATCCGACAACCAGTGCTTTTGCAGAGGTCAGTACTGACACACTTCACCAAGGTGAAGAAGAGCAATGATATTGGATGTGTGTGTGCCTAATCCTTAAAGTTTATAATTTGTTATTTTGGAAAAAATAACAAGAGCCAAGTGGCATCCAGGCTCTGCTGTGTTTTCTTTGGCTTTGCCACCTCTGCCTATAGAAAACAGGTACTGGGAAAGCCGTGCTCTGTGCAATACCAGACACAGGAATGAACAAGCCCGATACCACCCTTGCCCAGAGGCAGTGTCCCTGAGTCAGAAGGCCTTGGTCTGGGTTCTACTGAAAGCCAATAATTTAAAACACTCTTCTAACTTTCCTCATGCTATATTTATATCAAGCCCACCAAGTAAGACGATTTCATTTTATACACATTGTAACTTATGCCAGATAGATTTATATTCTACAGGGTTTTACGTGGTCGATGCTGATTTAGGTATGGAACTTGCTTCTAAGCTGTGTGATACACGTGTTATAATTTCATACCGGGCAGTAAAACAGATCCCCATCTTTACAGCAAAGATGTAATACAATGGTGACAACAAGATGTCACACAGTTCTTCTGTGTTACAATGAAAGTTGTGGCCGAGTGCTGGCACACAGCCCAGTAGACGGGTCAAGATGAAGAATAAAGTCACAGCTAATGCTGGACGTTTTGCTTGGGCATTTGGAATTATCACACTGGCTCCTCTAAAGGCCACGAGAAACAGTTGACACCGTCCTCACTTCTACAGGAAGAAAGAGATCCAGAGATGTCCAGGTGCTTGCCACAAAGGTTAGAGGTGGGTGTCAGGGCCAGTGCTGAAGTCACATGGGTCCACTGTCCATTTCTACACTGCTCCTGAGGCCGTCAGAGCTTGCCCCGGGTGATGGTCTTAGAAATCGTTGTTCTCTTCTTCAGGCTAGCAGGTTGTTGATATGATAAATTTAGCGAATGTTCTAGGATTAACATTGAGTATGTTTGCCTACATAGCGCATGTGCGGCAGAGCCATCAAAGAGGTCAGAATGCAAGCATAGTCACTCCCATCAACCCATTAAAAACAGTAAAACCAGCAGGTTTGAAGGAAAGATTCTTAGGCACTTTTGCCTGATGGTGACATCACAAAATGTAGAAGGAGCTGCGGGCAGGCCACTTCCCACTTTCTGGTTCCCGGTCACCAGATAGCTTTACCCAAAATAATTACACAGAAACTGTATTCATTTAAACACTGCTTGGCCCATTAGCTCTAGCCTCTTACTGGCTAACTCTCACATCTTGATTAATCCATTTCTATCAATGTGTGTAGCACCATGAGGTGGTGGCTTACCGGGAAAGATCCTAACCTGTGTCTGTCTCGGAGAGGAGAATCATGGTGACTGACTCATTGCCTTCTTCCCAGCATTCTGTTCTGTCTACTCTGCCTATCTAAGCTGCTGTCCTATCAAAGGCCAAGGCAGTTTTCTTTATTAATTAACCAATGAAACAACAGATAGACAGATGACCCACCTACATCAACAAAAGGCTGGCAGGACCGCCACTTTTGTGGAGAGGCCAGCACAGCCATAGACCAAAGGAACTTCTGTAAGAACACCTGCCAATATCTGATGCAATCCTCTTTGTTTTTATATTTAAAACCTTCCCCTTACCTTAGCCTCTTTAAATATTGTATCATGTGGTGTTCCATGACAATGATTGAGTGTTTTCAAATAAATATCAACATTCCTTTGAAAAATTCTTTGGAAACAATTTAACAATTAGTCTGACACATTTTTATATTTTATGCATCTACACCTTATATAATTTCTCCAACAAAAGACAAATATGTTTTATAAAAATAAAACATTATTATTTATCAGAAATTTTCCTTACTTTTTTTTTACTAAATAGTCTTTGACTTTTAACGTATCACATGCAAAAAGAAACAAATCCATATTCATCTATTTGTTAACTAAAAATTTTGTGTAAAATATATTAAAGGCTCATGAATGCAAATTTTAGATACTTTGACTTGAAACAATTTAAAATTCTCAAGTGGGATTCAAGGCCAACTGACCACTGGAACAGCCTAAAGGACCCAAACAACAGCACAGGATGGCTGTGCCCTGCTTTCAAAGGCCGTGTTGGCTGTTCAGGCCTTGTTATTGTCTACCCTCTTTCTGGTGATTCTAACAAGGATCAGAATGGAGCATCACAGACCTAAAGGAGAAGTGGCACCTACAGTGTGTGAGTCATTGCTGAAAGGCCTCCATTACACAGGTCTGAAACCAGGCCCCCCACCAGCCGGACCCCCTATACAGGTCTGCCTGAGACTGTTTTCCTCAGGTGATATCTCCTTGCTTCAGTACTACTGTTTCTAAGGACACAAACGACTGCAGGCTTCTGTGTTCTCACTCCTTAGCTTCCATAAGACAGAGTTGATAGTATACATGACTCTATGAGGCATGATTAATAGATGGTATTAATGCATGCTGAGATCTCCCTGGTGGCTTCTGGGGACCATAAACAATGCTGGTATATTTACTGCTCACCTCTGAGACATTGATAGAATGATATTGGTGAATGGGATCTGAAGATGAGCATGTCCCATGGTTCTTAAATTAATTGTTATTGGAGAAACTTATTGGAAATGTCAATATGAGATCAAAGAGAGGCAGAGCTACTTTGCACAGTGGTAGAGTTCTCTGGACCAGAGCCGCGACTGTTGGTTCTGCCCAACTTCCCTTAGAGAGTCTGGGTAGGCTTACACAGATCCTCAGTGTCTTTGAGAAGCTTGGAAACCATCCATCTGCCCGCAGGCTTGATCTGTTCCACTCAAAGCACCGGATATGGCTCATACCTTAGGAAGCTTCTAGACTTCATAAATAATACACCTATCCATGCTAAAAACATCCTAAGTTTTGGGTTTCCAGTTATACTCTGTTTACTATGTACCTTTCTGCAAGTGACTATCTGTCACAGGCAGTAATTCAGCCCTCACCTAGTACTATGAGCACAGTCATTATCACCCTGTCGGATGTACTGGGACACAGGGACGGGGACTTCAGAGCCCTTGCAAGCTGGTGAGTGCATGCATGATACCATAGTTCTAGTCATTGATACCCTGTCTGCTGTGTAAATGCAATGTATCCGGTAACCTGTGTTACCAATAATTAATGTGGAATATACCTGGTAACCCCCAAAGCACACACACTATAACTTCATGCGTGTATAGTACTTAACCAATGAATCTTTCCTAGCAACGGCTCAACAAGTTACAAACACTGGCAATCCAAAGGTGAAGAAGACAGACAAGCTCTGTGCCCTCCCAGAAGCAGTAAGGAGACAGACAGCACACCACCACAAGGTCAAAAGATAGGCAGGCATTGTCTGCTACAGGGATACACAACAAGGTAAAGAAAGGCACAGGAGTCACAGGGGAAGCACACCCTACTTCACATATATATGTGCATGGATGAGATCTGTGGACTTTACATCTTGAAATATATTATTGCAATCTAAGTCTATGCTGCCTTTATCTGCAGTGTGCCCAAGAGAAGCCTTTGAAACTTATGTTGAAATCCAGTTCCTATCATGAGAGTCCAAAGTGGGGCCGACAGAGACCTTATCATGTGATTGGCGCTCCATGCACACAACTGATGGGTTAGCTTGGAAGTGGGCCTGCTCTAAAAGCCGGAGTGGCTTGTGCCTCTTGAGTTCCCTGTCTCTCACCGTGTGATGCCCCAAGCCACCCCTGCACTTTGTCAGCAAGCAGGCCATCAGTATGTGTGGGCCCTTGACCTTTGGCCAGAATCCTAACTCCAAATAACCTTCTTTTAGGTAGAACTTACATAATCTGTGCTGTTGTGCCATTGGCAACAGAAGGTGGACTAATGGTGTATCTGCAGGGACTTCAGCACTTAAAAACAGTGTTTGGTCATAGCGCTAATGATATAATCATGGGTTACATTGCTGATTCAACATGAAGTGATTCATAGCTCTGCCTGAAAATATCATAAAAGAGGCGCTGTAAGTAAAATTTCTTTAACCCTTTCAAAATAAGAAATTTAAAACTTTGACTCCAACAAAGGGAATAAAGTATTGTATATAAAGAACTTCAATTTACTACAAAATATAGTATATAAATGTATGACTGTGATATAAATTTTCTCTCCAGTACTGTGCCCATTGTAAGAGCCATGTAAATACTTAAATGACTGAGTTTTGAAGAGCAGATTCCTTATTGTCCACATCACTTCAAAAAAGCCACTCCATTTTACCTAAGTGCATGGAACAGTTTTTCCCTCCCAGAGAAGCGGTTTCCTCTACAATTAGCATTCAAATTCATCTTGCTTACTTTAAAGCTCTAAGAACCTACTACTTAAAGTACTGAGGTATGACTTCAGTAGAGTTTGTGGCATTTCTCTTACTGAAAAACATTCAGAAAATTAGAAACTACCCAACATTCCTCTGGTTTGCCCTTCCCAGACTTCTCTATTTCCTCGGAGGTCTTTTATCGAGAGCTGGGACAAAAGCTAAAAACAAAGCAGCACCCAGGTGCTTCTGTGATCCTCAAAGGCTTAGCTTCCAGGAGACAATGGTAGGAGACTACAGAAGCTTCTGGAAGTAGGGCTATGACCTAGAAGGGGGATCATAGGATTCTGCTTTTTCTCTCTTTGTCTAGATTCTTGGCCCTGAGGGGGCTGTTTTGTTCCTCTGTGTGTTTGCACTATAGGACCACCAGGGCTTCTAAAGCTGTGAGGCCAAACAAACCTTTGTCTACACAAGCTGAGCATCTCACATAGCTGTAATGACAGCCAATTAATGCAGCCACTAAGTCAGCTGATAACTGGCTGTACAACCATCAGACAAAGGTCTTCCTTAGGGATTCTATTGCTGTGATGAAATACATGACCTAGAGCAACTCAGGGAGGAGAGGATTTATTTAATCTTATGGCTTACTTATCGGGGAAATAATGGCAGGAACTGAAGTGGAGGGATGGAAGAGAACAGCTTACTGGCTTGCTTAGTCGGCTTTCTTGTACCACCCAGGACCGTCTGTCTGCCCAGGGATTACACCGCCCCCCAGCTAGCTGGGCCAGCCTGAATCAGTCCTTCATTAAGAACACGCACCTTCAGACTTGCCTACCGGCAAATTTTATGGAGGCATTTTCTCAGCTGAGACTCTCTCTTCCCAAATGAGTCTAAATTATGTGTATATTTTATGGGCATGGGTATGTATGTCACATGTCTTTAGGTGCCCGTGGAGACCAGAAGAATGCCCTGTAACTGGACTTACAGGCTGTTGTGAGCTTCCTGACACAGGTTCTGGGAAATGAATTCTGGCCCTCTGGGAGAGTAGCAAGTGCTCTTAACGTCTGAGCTGCGACAAGCCTCAACATTATACAGTAATTGCTCAGCCATCTTTTCATGAGTGAATTATCAGATCCGAGCCACTTCTCCAGCCCTCCAAATGAGTCTAGCTTGTGTCAAGTTGACATAAAACGTGCCAGCACAGTCATCAACTCGTCCCAGTTTGCCAGAGCCTTTCCCTGTTCAAACAATTAAAGTGAAAACTTACACTTATTTTGAGGGATGTTATCTCCTTCTTGGGAGCCATCACAATTTCTATATATCGAGGAATTCCTGACCATTTTTCTCAGATATGACTTCTCTGTTAATTTAGATTTTGTTTTCCAGGAAAGAATTTTATTTCTTGTATACTCTTAAGGATAGTAAGGCTAGGGTAATTTTTAATTAAAAAGAAAGGAAGGGAAAGTCTTAAAATTGAGTCAGTTCTTTCATATTACGAGTGGGCTATAAGCAGGTGCAGTCACTTGGGAAAGCAGATTAGCATTATCTTTGAATGATGGATGTGCATACATCAGGTGTTCTAGTTTTGTATCCTTTGCTCTGACAAGTACCCTGACGAACAGCAACATGGGAGGAAAAGTGTTTCTTTGAAAGCCAATGCAGGAGCTCAAGTGGCTAGTCATATCACATTCACAGTCAAGAACAGCAATAGTACATGCATCCTTGCTGCTTGCTCTGTTCTTAGGCAGTCCCTACCTAGGGGGTGTTGCCACCCACAGTGGGCTGGGTTTTCCTTTATTAACTAACAATCTCCACAGACAGGCCTACAGGCCAACATAACCAAGGTAATTCCTCATTAAGCATCTCTTCCCCTGTGGTTCTAGATTGTGCCAAGTTGACAGTTAAAACTGACCAGCCTACCAGGTGACCTATAAATTATACTCTTAGGAATATAAAAATAAAGCATCCTTTATACATGTTTAAGAGCGTTTATTGCATGACAGCTAAAACCTGCACAGAAATCAAATATCCAACCATAGAAGAGTAAAAAAAAAAAAAAACCATTGAGTAACTATACAATGAAACCCCGACAATTAGGTACTAAAATAGACCCTTTCTATGAGTTGTAACCCTGAAGTGAATAAAAAGTGTGGTTGGCAACTCTACAAAAAAAACAAAAAACAAAAAAAAACCAAAAACAAAAGCAAAACAAAAACAAACAAAAAACCAAAAAAAACCCTACACAATGGAATGTTAATTACTCTTAATCAAGTACTGTAAGACCCATTAATGGATGAATCTTAAAAATGTAGTAATTGAAAAGAACTAAGTGCCAAGGGATTATCTGTAATACTCCCATTTCAATACACGTAAAACCAAACAAATATAGTGTGCACCGCATTTAAACTTTTGGTCATTGATAGCCCAAATGTGATTATAGAGATGAAAAATTCCTACTACCAAATGATGATATAGACATCCTAGTGTTGTTGCACAATGCATCACTCACTGGTTGGTACTATTAACAGTGTACAAAGCCTACTACATAAAAATATAGAGTTTACAATTATGTATGGTACATACTATTTGATAACAGTAGTACGTGACTATGGGTGGCTTACAGTTCAGAGGTTCAGTCAATTCTCATCATGGTGTGACATGGTGGTATGCTGGCAGACATGGTGCTGGAGCAGGAACTGAGAGTCCTTACCTCCTGCACAGGCAGCAGGAAGCAGTTTCAGACACTGGGTGTGGCTTCAGCATATAAGAGACTGCAAAGCCTGCCTCCACAGTGACACACTTTCTCCAATAAGGCCACACCTACTCCAACAAAGCCACACCTCCTAATAGAGCCACTTTTTTGGGGGTCCATTTTCTTTCAAACCACCACAGATGATTTCTGTTGCTGTACCTCCAAATTAATTAATCCTTCTTTCTTAGTGTCTAGTGTGCTGTTGATTTCCTTCAACATTTTTTACCAAGTTCATCATGAATGGACAGGTTTGCCCCTCCATAAATATTCTTGGATTTTATTTGAGATAGTGAAGAAAGTAGTTTAATGCTTTCAAGCCTTTGAGCTATTCTGAGTAGTACCAGAGCAATTTCTAAGAGCCAACTGTGTCCTAACTCTAAATTGATGTCTTTATAACTGCTCTACCGTGAGTAGGGTTTCCACTGTGGCACGGAGATGCTGCAACTATTTCCAGCTTTGTGTGACTTGGAGGATTTGTTCCCTCTGCTTCTTTGTTAAGCTTGTGCAATTATTTTCCCATCTGCCAGCATTTTCTTCAAAGACATGCACCAACCAGGACTAAAGAGCTGGGCTGGGGACCTCTGCAGAGTTCAGGAGGAAGTAGATTCTCTCTCCTCTGCCTCTCTTTCCCATCTCCAGTTCTCTCTTTCCCCTCCCTCCCAATAATTCCTTCCCTTATTTTATGCTATGTGAATTCTAGCTTTCTTGTTTTTCTCCTAGAACCAACATTGAGCTCTAAGCTCAACCACTTGGTTCTGCCTGGGAATTTTCTCTGTGCAATAGTCAGGGGATTCTCAAAATACTTATCCCTTGTGGGTCCGTGTTTTCAGGGATCACCGTCCCATGTCCCTAGACTCCAGTGTGCAAATGCACTATCATTTTGTATTTCTCTTTCCAAAAGTGTTTGCCTGTTTGTTTCTGAAGAACAGGAAATCTTATTCCTGTTGTGCTATCTTGACTAAAGGTAAAGATCTAGAAGCTTCTACGACATTCCCTTTTCTTTTAAAATTGGATAGAGTGTGATTTGTCTCATCCTTTTCTCCCTGGCACTTTCATAAATCTTACATAATCCTAATTATGAATAGGCAGGAAACAGGCCACACCTGTGTGACTTTCTTCCCTGGAGAATGAGAGGAAACATACCTGGCATTTCTAGACTTCCCTATCACTGAATTCTATCTGTGTGAGTGATACTATTTCTTTAGAGAAGATACATAATTCCAGCTCCTCTTTGCTTTGTAAATACGCTTTCCAGCTACGCCCAATACTATCTGATAATAAGAATGGTGATCTTGCATGATGGATATTCAAGATCCGTGGCCAAGACACAGACATTGGCATTAGTTAGAACTGGGGCCAAATCTTGGCTCAACTACTAAGCAAATATAATATTTCTTGAGTTCTTACTACCTGAGCAATGCAATGTGGGCTTTTACCTGGGTGGTTTCATTTGACTCTCATAATAACATTATTTAATGTGAAATTAGTATTATTGGGGGCTCAATATTAAAATCTGCTTTGGGAGTCAGATACCTAAGTTGAACCTTGACATTTCTAGGTTTGTATTACTAGGACATCTTTCAACTTCTCTAAACCTTGTTTTTTTTTTTTTTCTGTTGGCTGGTAATGGTAATATCTTCCTCTCTGGGATGTGAAGATTGTAAGAGAAAAAAAATAGATCAAGTGTTCAGCATAGCTATTGGTAGAGGTAAGTCCTCAATAAAAGCTAACCGATGGGTTGGGGTGGTAGCTGAGGTATTAGAGTCACTGCACCATGTGTAGGAAGCTCTGGGTTTGATTTATTTATTTATTTACTTATTTATTTGTTTTTTCAAGACAGGGTTTCTCTATGTTGTTTTGGAGCCTGTCCTGGAATTAGCTCTTGTAGACTAGGCTGACCTCGAACTCACAGAGATCCACCTGCCTCTGCCTCCCAACTGCTGGGATTAAAGGCGTTCACCACCACTGCCCCACTGGGTTTGATTCTTATTGGTCTTGATGGCACACACCTGTTATCCCAGCAGTTGATGAGAGGTAGGGGCAGGAGGATCCGGTGTTCAAGATCAAACATGCTACATAGTGAATTTGAGGCTGCCTGGGATGTATTAGACCTTGTCTCAAAAGAAAAAAAGGTGACTAATTGACTTTTTTTTTCCTGTGAAACATTGAGAACCAAGGGGATGTTCCAACAGAGACATTTTGGGAATGAGACAAAGGAGCCATGAGAATGCATCCTGCCCCAAACCCAGTGATGGAAGAGTGTGCTGTAGATCAGCGCTACCAACTAATCTTGAAAATACACAAGTAACTTTGCTTGAGGGCATAGCCAGTCAGGCGGCTCCTGCTGGGTAATGGAGTGCAGGGACTCTTGGAAAACCATGTTCGTGGAATCATCGACAGTCTGTTGGTGCTGACTTAGGCTCATGGATTTTTCTAATGGTGTCTATGAGTCTAATGAGCTTTCATTAGACTGCACAGTCCTTGTCTCCTGCATAAGACTTGCCAGAACCTTAAGTAGTTGCTAGCCATCTCCAGCTTTTTTTCTACTTCATTTCATACAGACCTGTATTTCTCTCATTCATTTCCTCTGACAGAATTCTTTTTTTTTGTTTGTTTGTTTTTTTTTTGTTTTTTTTTTTTGTTTTTTTTTTGTTTTTTTTTTTTGTTTTTCAAGACAGGGTTTGTAGACCAGGCTGGCCTCGATCTGACAGGATTCTTGAATGTTTAATTTCATCTTGATATTTGTCTTTTGAAGAACCTAATAATATAATAATATCCCTGTGTTCTGGTTCAGTTCTGTAGTTGGACTTTCTGTTACTCTAGCCACACATTGGAATGTCAAAATGGAGTTGGTTGTTTTAATCTTTTGGCTTTTTTTTTTTTGTGGAGGGCATCACCTAGCTCTAAAATAAATCACACACGGAGTCTTATTCTTGCTTGTGAATGCCCAACTTTAACTTGGCTTGTCTCTATGCAGCTTTTCTTAAATTATCCTGTCTATCTTTTGCCTCTGGGCTTTTATCTGTCTCTATCTGTATAACTTTCTTTCCTTCTCACTCCGTGGCTTGCTTTGTAGCTGGGTGACTGGCACCTGATGCCCTCCTTTCCTTCTCCTTTTCTTCTATTTAGTTGCTCTGCCTTCCAGTCCCACCTATCATTTCTCCTGCCTTGCTATTGGCCATTCATCTCTTTATTAGACCAGTCAGTGTTTTAGACAGGCAAAGAATCAAGCCTCACAGAGCTAAACAAATACAACATAAAAGAATGCAATACATCTTTGCATCCTTACAACAAATGACCCACAGCATCAACAAATGTAACACATCTTAAAATAATATTCGACAACAGTTTACCCCAGTGACTACTGGTCACAAGTGCAAAAAGTTCTCCCAGTCCTAACTCTGTTCTCCTTAGAAGCTGCCCTGAACTCCAGAAGTTCCTTTTGGCTTTGTTCAATGTCCCTCTTCACTTTCCTGTCCTTGGAACTGTGAATGTATACCAATTAGGAGGATGCTTGGTGAAGTTGGATTCACATAATCTTTGCACTCTCAATTGTTGATGACCATCCAAAGTATCCTTCATGCTCTTGTTATATATAATAGAGCTTTTGCCTTTTGTGATTTTTTATGTCATTTTACATTCAATGCATCCTTCCTGACTTGTGGATACTTATTATGAGTGATTTTGAAAAAATGATTTCATGTCTCTGCTCCTCAGATTTCTCATCATGAAATGGGGCTAGACATACACATGGTTTTCATTATTGCAAAATAATGCATTGAGATCACCTATATCTGTACCAAGTATTCAGCAATTGTTTATTTAGGTGACTCAAAATATAAGGCAACTTTTGACTGTGTTAAGAAATGAAAGTTATTGAAATAAAAATGTTGACAGGTGAGAAGCAACCTCATATGCTTTAGTATTAATAAATGACAAGGAAAGATTTGAACTCAGGTCTTCTGGCCCAAGAGCATGCCTCATCACCAATAATTTGTAATAAAACAGGACATTTCAGTGTCTTAAACTGCTCAGGCTGTTTTTAAAAAGTCCCATAAGTGGCTTATAATCACCAGAATTTCTGGAGGCTGGGAAGTCAAGGTTCTGACAAATTCGGGTTGTATTGAGACCTGTATCTTAGTCTACGTATAATTCTCTAGTAGAATAACACAGACTGGGTAAATTTCTAAAGAAATGAAATTGATTTGACTCTAAGTTATAGAGGCTTGGAAATTCAAGGTCAAGAGGCATTGGTCTGCCTTGGTCGACAATAAGTCTTGCTGCATAATAATAAGTCTCAACTATGTCTCAAACTTTTCTCCTTTAAGTTGCTTCTTGCCAATAGCTAATGCCCAGATCAAAGGGCAGTCTTGGGCAAGCATTCTGCAGGAGGCAGGCCCACTGGATCACAACGGGAACTTGGAAACTATGCTGTACTGCAGAGTAGTAGATAAGGGAACTTGATGTTTATGTTCTGGCCTCTATCAGCTAAGTGCCTTCGAAGAGGTGCTAAGGTCTCAGGCATTTCTAGTTTGGCACGTGCAGGAAAGGGGAGGGGCGAGCGGCTTCTATAGATCATCCTTCTAAATACAGCGGGTGCTGAAGCTGTGAGTTTTTATTCTCTGCCTTGAAAGCTATCATCCAACTTGTTTATGACTAAAATGTGAGATACAGGAAGATCTCCCAGGAGGTTTTCTATTAGTCACATGATGTCAGCACCACTCAACTCTGTGCTAGCCTCTTCTTCATGCCCTCTTATTCCACCTCAGAGTCAGAAAATTTGGGTCTCACGGGGCCTGGTGTCTGTTAATCCCTTTGTTTTTAATTTGTCTAAAACCTTCCTGGTTCCTGTTATTATAAAGCTACCATTTCGTGTTGTCCTAAATGCTCTCTGCATTGTCTCAGTCGGTGTCTGCGGTCACTCTGCTCTAATGATAACCAGGATAACCATTACTGCTTTGGTGGCCAAAGAAATATGCACAAGTGGTAAGT